>NC_134482.1:44300399-44357899 GCF_964194025.1 Convolutriloba macropyga | reverse complement strand
ATGGCTTTCTGGAATAAGGTTCTTTTTTTTTCACTACTGATGAGAGATTCGCAGATGAGCAAGCAGACGCTATTTTATCCGGAATCCGGTCATGTGTTGCAATTGCGTCTCCTCGACCGTGACACGCAATGGCATGATCTCCATAGATGTCAAGAACTCCTGCTTTACAGAACGGGCACTTCCTTTCGGCTTCGTAGACAGGGACACCCAACCTCTATTTTGCACTAATTCTAAACTCATTTGGTGCCATATGAAGCCCAAGAGCTGGAATGGGGGGGGAGCAGACAATCAAGCTCCAGCGTGTCGAACAGAAAATGAGAGAAGTTGGGCGGATTCTTTCTCACAAGCTAGATTCTCTTTGAGACCATGAAATTTTTCATTATCAAGAGCATGCTGAATTGTCTTTTGCGAGAGGTTTGAAATGTCCAGTTGTGCTACACTGGAATAAAGATCCTGAACAACTTGGCAGTTCTTGGGCTTTCAGCGGTTATTTTCGAAACAAGATCTTCAGAGGAGAGAACAGAACCAACGTTTGATGCCTTATACTGGTCTTGGCATTGGCGAACACCCAACCCTGAAAGGGTTATGGGCAGGGTTGCTTGAGTCCAGGATTCTTCTGGAAGAACAGTTCCAAGAACATTCTCAAGTTTTTCGCGCTGTTGGGCATCAAATTCTTTTAGGGATTTAATAACTGCACTTGTGGGCGTTTGACAACCCAAAACATACACCATTTTGGGGGACACAATACAGTGACGTAGGACACCTAGGGCGCACTGAGGGTCATCAAGATAGTCCAACTTATCGAAAAGTAACCCTATTTTCCCGAATCCTTTCGTTAAGTTTCATGCAGACAAACTCTGGGTTCCTAACGCAGCTCCAAGAACCTCCAGGCCCGAAATATCATTTCGTTTTATTCTTATATCCAGTCTGTCTAAATCTACCGTGGACCACAGTTTGCACTTATTGACCCTGACGTGGAGGCCGCGATGAGGTCCGAGCTCGCATAAAAGATCCCAAGATCTAATGAGATCGTCCTCTGAGCCCACCAAGACACCATCATCTACATACCAGGAATATTGTTGAAGCTCTGGCGAAGTTTCCTGAATTTTCTCTATAATGGGCCAGAGCGTCAGCGAGAAAAGCAAAGGGCCTAATGGGTCGCCTTGTTGGATACCGCTTTCACTGCTAACAACAAATTTGTCAAAGAATAAATGGCTGTGTTGTGAATAACAGGAATTGGTAAAAGCGGCAATGCCTGGCATTGAACTGGCAACGGCTTTCAGCATTTCACTGCGTTTTATCGAATTGAATGCATTGCAAAAGTCAATTTGCAAAATACCTGAGGAAATGGACGAGGTGAGTATTTTTTCTTACGAAATCTTAGTCGAATGTATAATGGCTTCCGCTCCTCCCTTCACTCCCACAACCAATTGCAGGCTCTGGAAAATTTCCTTTGCTTCTAAATTTGCTTCCTTGGCTAAACATTTAGCTATTAGCCTCCTCAAGACTTCTCCGACTGCAATAGGGCGAATACCGCCTTTCTTTTTCAGCAAGGCTGATAACGATGCACTACATAGAGCTTGTGAAACAAATTCGGGAAGTTCCCCACGGCAGCTTATGTTTACAAGCTTAGTCAGTACTCTCAAAGCAATTTGTGACTGATCTGAAGCAGTACACTGTACAGCATGCGAAAGATGTTCGGGAAACCTTTTTGAAGGACCAGCTGCTGTATACAAACAATCAATATACAAATAGTCTGAAAAATCAACAAAAATTCGGATCTCAGCATTTCATTTTGCTATTCTTCCCCTTGCGTTGACGTTTGCTTTTCATCTCTCATTTTTTTGCAACAATTATGCAAGAAACATCTGTTGGAGGGTGGGGTTGGTGTTACGGTTTATAACCAGTAGTAAGGGAGTTAGGTGGCAAGGATGAGTCAATTTATTTTATATTTTAGGCAATTTACACATAGAGTTTGTGGATACTAAAGTATGCATCGCTTGGGTCTAACTTAAAAGCACACTAGAGGAGGCAATTGCTGAGATAGAAATAAGAATCAGAGTCCTTCTATTTTTGGAGCGGAAAAAATGAGGCACATTAAAAAATGAGGCTTGGAAAAAACAGAAAATGAACAAAACTTAGAAGTAAAGAAACGTAAGAAGGGTTTGAAATTTGACGGAGAAAGAATCTGTGAAATGGGCGAAATGTTTGCAAACACATTTTGCAGATTCTAATCGATTTCTTTGAGACTTTTATTAGTCACAGTCTGTCTGAATTGATTTTTCGTCATCGTCTTACAGCCGTTCATCTGTTTTTCGTCCTCAATTTCTGCTTTTCTTTTTTCTATTTTTGTTCGCTTCAATAGAAATACTTATCGCCAAAATCAATCATATAGAAAATTTTTAGGAAAAAAATAGGCAGAATAACAGTAAACTTAATTGCTCCCATAATTAAATGTGTGTCAGATAATTTTCAAATTTGTTGTTACTTTTAGGCTTTGGGATATGTTCTTCTGTCGAGCAGCCAAAAATCTTAATGAGAATAATTAATCTGAAAATTTGATTTAATAACTGAAAGGGTTTCAAAGTAACTGTTTTGAAGGCTTGATTTCGCTTAAGTTTTCAACCTTTCGAAAATTTTCTATCTATTTTTCATCCAGTTTAAAATTGAACTTCAATTGTGCTCCATGACATCACTAAAAAAGAACACCACAAGAAGAATCAGAAGTGCCTACTTATTATTAAAAGTTACCCGATCATAAATCCTATATATATATATATATATATATATATATATATTTATATATATATATATACATAATATATATATATATATATATATATATATATATATATATATATATATATATATATATCGCAAAATTGTTGTTGTGTAAATTACTTTGGCTGTTCGAGTGTCGTGTGATGACAATTCTTTGACAAACTTTTTAAA
Source organism: Convolutriloba macropyga (assembly GCF_964194025.1). Lineage (NCBI taxonomy): Eukaryota > Metazoa > Xenacoelomorpha > Acoela > Convolutidae > Convolutriloba > Convolutriloba macropyga. Next base: position 44,354,947 of record NC_134482.1, on the reverse strand, counting down.
GAAAATTGGTAAGAGTGAAATTCCTGGAGCTCCTGAAAGTGCAATGAATGCTACTACTGGCCTGATAGTTTCATTGATGGCTTATGAGAGATATATTGCTATTTGCAGACCTTTTGAATTTGACACTGCTCTCTCGCGTGGAAAACGGAAGATTCTGTACATCATGCTTACCGCATATTATGTAATTTTCACATTATTATGGTGCTCTCTTGATATTATTCGATTCACAGTAAGGAAAAATCAACCAATTGCAAAGAGCTAAGGGCTCAGCTAAAACAAGTTGTCAAAAATCAAAGTGTATACATTGAAGAATCAGTTCAGGGTTTTCTGGCACGAGGTCAGAAATCATTGAAACCCATAAGTAGTAAATAATAAGCGCGTTAAGAGCGCGGGGGGGGGGGGGTATTCATGCGATACTAAACATGGGAATATAGGGAGTGATCATGAGTGGGAAATAGGTTAGGAGGGATTGAATGGTAGTTCCGTTTTACTCCAAACTTTCCTTCTCGCCGCTTTCTCAGTAGTCTTAGCAATTTCAAAACACTCAATAAATTTAAACTAAAACCAAATACTTAACTCCATACAAAATCAAGACATGTGCAGTTTTGCGTGCGCTTTTCTGCGCTATTAAATTTAATTACAGAGCCTAATAACGCCTTGCAGTTTTGAACACTGGTTCTTCTGGTTCACTTTCACTTGCTTCCTATGCTTCAAAATTAATAAACGGGTTATCGGGACTGGAGTTTTCACCCGAACTTGCATCAAAATCGACTATACCATTGCTCTCAATATCCGAATCGTTTATCAATTCGGCAGCTAGAAAACCAGGGTGGGGTGGCTGCCATGTGTTGGAGCTTTGGGTGTTGGATTCTGGAGACGATTGTGGCACAACGAAACTCTTATCCCACTCAGGACTTGAAATAAGCTGTAAATCACTAAAATCGACGGAATTTTCATAATCCCACTCCACATCGTTGTCGCTCCAATTTATTTCATCTATAGCATAATCAGCCAGTTCATAGTGGCCAAAAAGGAGGGGTTTTATGCCATCGGGTAGTATGTAGCGTTTATTATCAAACGCTGACAGACAGATTTTGATTGTAGTTACAGTGCGCAACGAGTGCTGGTCAGAAGTAATCCGGGTTTTCTCTGCATGTACACTTTTGCCTGACAGCAGGGTATTCACAAAGTCTGCGTGCCGTAGATGTTGTTGCGCAGCCTTCGTCACTCCTTTTGCTGAGATATCTCTACAACCTGAAAGATAGAAACAAAATGAGAAAAAAAGGCGCTATTTTAACTACTAACCCCCTATACAATAACAATACAAACAAACAACTCTACGCTCAGCACTTGTTCAAAGTTACGCTTGATTGTGATTTTACTGCGGCATACCTTAGATTCACAATTCTTGCCGTATACAGCGTTGTTCATTAATTTGTAAAAATTCTCCTCAAACTTATTAGCTTCGACTTGTCATTTTTCACTGTTTAACGTAATATATGGTGATAGCCAGCTTTCTTGGCAAAACTGCAGCACTTTATGCACTTTTTTGATTGCAAGTCCAAGTTCAATATACAGTTTGAGCAATTTGTAGTGAAACACAAATCTCTCCTTTCCAAAACGTTTTTAATAATTTCTTCACTTTTGATGTAGGGGAGGTTGTGTTGCTCTTTTAAGTTAAGTTGGCATTCTCCCAACCATTCCTCTCCAACGATTTCCTTGGTAGGGGCCAGGGGAAATCCCGGTGATCGTCATGCAATCCTGGTGGGAAGAAAGGGTCGCCCTCCAAAAAACATCCCACGCTGGCGTTGTCGGGTGCGTCAAGGACCTCTTGAATTGTAATTTCTGTGTTGAATGCGAACTCCGAGAGCGGGAATATTTCAAGTTGCATCACTTCTCCGTATAAATTGTTTGCATCAGCACAGAAACCGAATTGATGACCTTCTGTGCTATTGTAGTTTGGAAAGTATTGGTTTTTAGCAATAACGCGCCGGTTTTCGTAGACAGAGGTGACGCCACCGCGAATTGCAGGCTCGATCAGATCTAGATTTTCTCGCTCTGTCAATAACTCAACACTTGCTTTACAGATTCTCAACGAAGCCTCTTTGGCCATATTGGGTAAAGTAAAAAAAGTGCATGCTGTCCAACTTATAGGTAGTAAAACTCAATTCTCTGTGAAAATCACAGACTCAGGAAAATAATGAACAGTCTAATTTTAAATAAGCGTCGTGGTAATCATGAAGTGTTCCACAGCCAAGAATTTCTCATATCCTGCTTGCAGGTTCTATACTACTTGCTGTAATAATCACATTGCCACCGTCTAAGGTGTTTCCCTACTTTTTTAGTGGTGGTAGTTGTGTGTCAGAGAACTTGGCACAACTACTCATATACAAATAGGGATAGTAGTCTTTCTGTTTTAGCAGTTGGATACTTTTACGCGAGACCGTCGGAAACATTGACTCCACTATTTCAAAATGATTCTCCGTGGGTATTGCTACGAGTTTTTCAAGTAAGCTATTTATCATTTTCAAGGAGTCGATAAACCGTAGATATTCTATCTTTTGTTACTTCTCCGTATAAGTTGTTACACATTATCTTTTGTCCTTTTTTGTTAACAAATGTATCAATAAGCATACCAAAGGTCATAGATATGTATGTTTTGTCCAAAGCTGGTATGACGCCGATGGTCGGTGTTGATTCACAGTTGTTCAGGGCTAGGCAAATGTGGTGTAGGTCTTATATTAGTATTTTATGACCTACGACAGGTATGAAATTGATGTTTCTCTTTGCTCGTTTGCCCTTTTCATGCGCCTAGCCGATAAATTTGCCAATGTAGTGACGATGGTATAAATCAATCGCGTTTTCTGGATCTTCGATTTCCAAAAACGGTTTCTCACAAATCCAACATTGTGTAGCTTGAGATTTGTCCAAACTTCGTCTGTCGCCTTTGAAAAATGAATTTTTTCTCGTTTGCTGGATATCTCTTGCAAGCTTTTGTAGCAATTTCACAAAATTAGCCATACAGTCATCAGAACTTTCAACTTGATAAAAAATTGGTTTGCTAGAGTCCTGATCAATTACTGTTAACGCAAACCCACAGGGTTCAAGAATCTCCATTATTTGTGTAAATGCTCTGCTACGAGGTTCTCTGCATCCTGACACGGGTCTAAGAAGGGACTCAATTTCGAATTTTTTCACTAAAGGTACAAACAAAGTTGCAGAGAGGCTTGTAAATTTGTATGAATTCTGATCGCTTGAAGGCATGTTAATAACTGCGGGAGCATTGTTGCCACAGTTATTTATGTGCACATTGTAATTTTCGAGGCCGTCTCGACATGTCTAAATGCATTTCCGACAGATCCGACAAAAATAACGAAAGTCAATACGTCGTACGTAGCAAACGACTTTTACAAGGTGAGTAATCAGTACATAGGGGTGATGATCGCCATCATACAACAAAAGTAAATCCGTTACAAATTCAGATTCGTGTGACGAAAATTTGAGAGGACAAAGTTGCCCGTTATCGTAGCCCAACACATTTACTTGAACATCATTCAGTTTGTCGAAATTAAGAATATCCTCTAAGCCCATAGGCTCAAATTCGCCTAATGGTAGATGAATTCCCAGTTGATTGTAAATTGTTGGGGATGTTTTGGCATATTGGTAGTTCTGATCAAATCTGTCCAGACTTATACAATTATATAGATGATATGCTGCTACATAGCGATATCTGAAGTACTGCTGGTCGTCATGATTTCTAATGTTAAGCAGACCGCAACAATTGGCAATTTTAGTTGGCAATGCAATAAAGGACGAGCTGCGAATTGGTCTGAAACGTGCGAATTTCACATCAAATTCCAGCACTGTTTCCAGTACCCATCCACTACCCATCGAAGCAAAGGTCGTTAAAACGCTCATCATTTTTAAGACCATTCCCCAGTAAGCCTCAATCGTGAGACCATTTGCGTAGATTGGAGTCATAAGTGAGTTGGCGTATATTTCGATGCGCTAATCTTCTGCATTATCAGGCTGGTCGTTATGGTAATTTATTAGCTGTAGTTGCGCACAAATCTGAACCTTCCGTGGCGCATGGCATAACTGCTCGTTTATGAGGCCGTCGATTCTGCATGAAGGTTTTAAGATCTTGTGCTTCATCTGCGTCAGTTGTTTCGAACGTTTGCAAGAAAATTTTGGACTGATTTTCCGCGGGTGTATCTCTTGGTTCAAACTCCCCGAGAAATAAGGGTTGTGAGTGCACAGTTCATATGCTGAGCATACAAGTGAGAGTCATTAAACTCAAGACGACAACTACGGCAACAGTTGATGAATCGCAAGTGTTCGGTCCGCATGTGCTGCTCGAGATAAGAGATTTTTCGCGAAGTAAATTCGCATAATTAACACTGGTAAATGGAAAAACCAAATTCATCTGGGTGGAAATAATGTTCATGGGTAGTCCCTCTTGCTTGTGGTACTGAGTGAAGAATCGCAATAAAGGCAAAGGCACACCATTTTTGAGTTTTGTATTTTCGGTAGCAACAAAAACGTTTCCTTGAGCAATAACAATTCAACTTGAGAGACGAAAGATTAGATAATGGTTTCTCGGTTTTTACCGAAACGTAAACCATGGAATACTTTGCGCGCCAAAATTTGAAAATTTAAAATACTGCAACCTGATTGATTGGTTTTGGCGGTTTTCTTAAATCAAATATTTGCTGAATTTCAAGGCCGAAAGCTATTTTTTTTTCAGTTTATACTTCTAGATACAATGATAATAGGTAAAAGGGCAACCGATAGACAGAATGTGATGAGTTTTTAACACAAAAAGTATAGATGCGTTGCAATTAACCGTCACAAAATCTCACAAGAGGGCGCTGTTTGACTACTGTCTGAAAGTGGATGATATAGCAATAAAACGCAAAGTTCTGGGAATGAAAAATGCTTGCATCGTCATGAAACGTAGCATCGCGTTGGAAAAACTGCCCCAGCATCATCAGAGTAAAAGTTAGTTTTTCTGTAAATCAGGTCGTAAATTGTCAAAACATGACAGTTAAATGACAGTTACACCTTTTCCTTTAAAAGCATTTTTGATGACAGATCTCGGAATAGAACTTCACATCTGGCAGCTGGGGCGTGCAAAACTGCAAAAAACGGGGTTCTAACTCTTTTTTATCAGGTAGTTGATGATCTAATTAATGCCAGATGTTAATGGGACATGAAAGGCCAGAAGTTTTGGAAACCGGTGAAGGAGCAGTTTTCCGACCTCGACGCTTATGAGCAATGTTGTCAAGCATAGCGAGGGCTTTAAAAATCTGCAAAAAACTTTCAATTTTTTTTCGTAAATTATTAATTTGACTAATTATGCGCCAATTAGCTCTTAATTAAGGGCTAATTAACTCAATAATTTCTAGTCTAAATTTGACGATTTGATGAGAGTTTTTGTAGTTCTGCGGATGCCAATGAAACACTGCTTTTCATTCCAACTATTTTTTAATGCCCGCTTTTTTGTGGTCAAAGTTCATTGATCCAATGTTAAAAAACAGCAAAAAAATAGCGTTTTTTGATGTTTTTCTCAAAAAGTGAGAGTCATTAAACTCAAGATGACAACTGCGGCAACTTTTTCTTTAAAAGCATTTTTGATGACAGATCTCAGAATAGAACTTCACATCTGGCAGCTGGGGCGTGCAAAACTGCAAAAAACGGGGTTCTAACTCTTTTTTATCAGGTAGTTGATGCTCTAATTAATGCCAGATATTAATGGGACATGAAAGGCCAGATGTTTTGGAAACCGGTGAAGGAGCAGTTTTTCGGCATCGGACCTTTTGAGCAAAGTTTTCAAGCATAGCGAGGCAATAAAAATCTGCAAAAAAATTTTCAATTTTTTAAATTAAATTATTAATTTGACTAATTATGCGCTAATTAGCTCCTAATAAAGGGCTAATTAACTCAAAAATTATTAGTCTAAATTTGACAATTTGATGAGAGTTTTTGTAGTTCTGCGGATGCCAATGAAACACTGCTTTTCATTCCAACTATTTTTTAAAGCCCGCTTTTTTGTGGTCAAAGTTCACTGTTCATATGTTAAAAAACAGCAAAAAAATAGCGTTTTTTGATGTTTTTCTCAAAAATTTTTTCTTAAACATATTCTTTTCTAGCATCGGAACACCTGACTGGCATTTAATTGTTGATAACAAATCCTTCTCTTACCGTGTTTTCAATAGTTTTACCTTGTCTTTTGATGTATAATTAGTATAACTTCAAAGCTTTTGCCTAAATTTTACATTTTTGCCGGCACCTTTAAGTTATTATTAGTGCCTTTCTGACAGTTTTTTTTTTACAAAACGCGTTAGCAGCATTGCTGCATTTCACATCAATATTACACCTATCCATCCATCCAAAAATTTTTTAAAAAATCTTATGCCGAATTGTTGGTTTTTTTCTTCAAAGAAACTTTGTTTTTTTTGTGAACTTTTTATTCTTTTTATTTAGTTTTATTACAGTACTTATTAGGGATAAGTTGATAACAGTAGTTGCCATTCAACACTGCAAACGAAGAAATATATGCAATGTATTGAATAACCAGAGACACACTGGTAAAAATTTTTGTTTTTCTTGTTTTATTTAATATGCTGAAGCAACTAATTTTTACTGTTTGTACGTTGAATAACTTTGTAAAATCCAATTCAAAGCACTCCATGAACGAGTATAGTTAAACAAAAATTGATACTTAAGTTTTAAACGTGAACTCCATTGACTAAAACTCTCCTAGGTTCTTGCTTATGGGATAATTTGAAAGACAGAGAACAAGTTCAAACATGTTCAAATTGAGAAAAACTCAAAGCTTTTTTAAATTTTTCATGTATAAACACCAAATAAACGCTTACATGTTTTAACACAAAAAAAATAACTTATGGGAAGCTCTAAAACTAAACAGAGAAAGTGTTGCTGATAAAGAGTTTAGTCTTCAAAAGGCACCAAGAGAGAAGAGTCCGACTTTCTTTTTTTAGGCGTTCTGCATACTTTTGGCGTCACCAAATTGTTTTGAGTGATAGTTTTTTCCTCTCCGTAGCTCTCTGGAACTGGTGTTTTTGCAGTTCAAAGTTTGCCTTTGAAAGCATTGTAGTATCGGGTGTCTCTTGGCTTGTCTTTCCAATTCCAAATATCCACTGAACTCGATATCTACTGAGTGCTTCAAAAAACGAAGAGCTTGTGCTCTGAGGCGTTGTTTTAGCGCTAGGGTCACTCAGCGGAGTTGCTGGTAAGCTTTGTTCTGAAGAATTTGCAGGTTATATGGGCGACTATTGAATGCCCCAAAGACTGGCTAAATTGTCACGAGCGTCTTGAGCTCCAAGTTGGTTTTCGAATAGTGGCACACAATCTTAATCGTACTTGAAGAGAGGATGCCTTGTCTCATCGGGCAATGTTGTAATGTCTTGCGGCTTACACGACTGCAGTTGTTGTGGTGGCACTAGACCACTTGAAATTATAACACTACTATAAGATAGTAACTTATAATTCTGAGGAAAAAGGTCTGAGTTGTTAAAACTATTTTGATTTAATGGTTCGGGCACTCCCTTAGGTCACATTTGTTTTCAATCAATTAGCTACGATTTTGATCCCCTGTATATTACTCATAGGAAGACAAACTTATTGAAACTAGTTGTCATCAGTGCATCAGACCAATATTTAACGATATATGTATTTATATGTCCCATGTTTAGGTTTTTGCTGTTTTATGCTCACGATTTTCCTACATATGTTTTGAATTTTCATTTTTATTGCCCACTTTTCCTAGTACTTATATGTATAATTTACCGCTTCTTATCAACTTGATCTCTGACTTTTATTGTGATAAAAGCAGTGTTTCACTGGCATCCGCAGAACTACAAAAACTCTCATCACACTCGTCAAATTTAGCCTAATAATTATTATGTTACTTAGCCCTTAATTAAGAGCTAATTAGCGCATAAGTAATCAAATTACCAATTAACTAAAAAAAAGTTGGAAAATTTTTGCAGATTTTTAATGCCCTCGCTATGCTTGACAACTTTGATCATAAGCGCCGAGGTCGAAAAACTGCTCCTTCACCAATTTCCAGAACATCTGGCCATTCATGTCCCATTAACATTTGGCATTAGTTAGAACATCAACTACCTGATAAAAAGGAGTTAGAATCCCGTTATTTTGCAGTTTTGCACACCCCAGCTGCCAGATTTGAGGTTCTATTCCGAGATCTGTCATCAAAAATGCTTTTAAAGAAAAAAAACATGTGTAACTGTCATATAACTTTCATGTTTTGGCAATTTACGACTTGATTTACAGAAAAAACTAACTTTTATTCTGATGATGCTGGGGCAGTGTTTTCAATGTGGTCCTACGTTTCATGACGCTGCAAGCATTTTTCATTCCCACAACTAAAACAAAGGGCTTGTGCTCTGAGGCGTTGTTGTAGCGCTAGGGTCGTTCAGCGGAGTTGCAGGTAAGCTTTGTCCTGAAGAATCTGCAGGTGATGTGGGCGACTATTGAATGCCTCAAAGACTGGCTAAATTGTCACGAGTGTCTAGAGCTCCAAGTTGGTTTTCGAATAGTGGCACACAATCTTAATCGTACTTGAAGAGAGGATGCTTTGTCTCATCGGGCAATGTTGTAATGTCTTGCGGCTTACACGACTGCAGTTGTTGTGGTGGCACTAGACCACTTGAAATTATAACACTTCCATGAGTATGTAAGTTTTTTCCCGGCAAAGTGGCAACAAAATCGATAATTGGTTTTGGTATAAGGAAGCGGTCTGAGGTAATCCAATTTTTCAAAGAAAAATTTTGTACTGCTGATTAAAAACAAGATAATGTCCCTACGTAGTCTGATATACTAAAGTTCTTTGCCAGGACTCTTCAGAATGAGAGAGCAAATAAATAGACATTCTGCAGTTTTTAAATTTGATAAATTTCTCAAGCAAGCAATTAAGATTACATAAAGAAAGAGGTCGAGAGATAGAGAGAGAGAGAGAGAGAGAGAGAGAGAGAGATAGAGATAGAGAGAGAGAGAGAGAGAGAGAGAGAGAAAGAGAGAGAGAGAGAGAGAGAGATAGTGACTTATAATTCTGAGGAAAAAGGTCTGAGTTGTTAAAACTATTTTGATTTAATGATTCGGGCACTCCCTAAGGTCACATTTGTTTTCAATCAATTAGCTACGATTTTGATCCCCTGTATATTACTCATAGGAAGACAAACTTATTGAAACTAGTTGTCATCAGTGTATAAGACCAATGTTTAACGACATATGTGTTTATATGTCCCAAGTTTAGGTTTTTGCTGTTTTATGCTCACGATTTTCCTACATATGTTTTGAACTTTCATTTTTATTGCCCACTTTTCCTAGTACTTATATGTATAAATTACGGCTTCTTATCAACTTGATCTCTGACTTTTATTGTAATAAAAGCAGTGTTTCACTGGCATCCGCAGAACTACAAAAACTCTCATCACACTCGTCAAATTTAGCCTAATAATTATTATGTTACTTAGCCCTTAATTAAGAGCTAATTAGCGCATAAGTAATCAAATTACCAATTAACTAAAACAAAAGTTGGAAAATTTTTGCAGATTTTTAATGCCCTTGCAATGCTTGACACTTTTGATCATAAGCGCCGAGGTCGAAAAACTGCTCCTTCACCAATTTCCAGAACATCTGGCCATTCATGTGCCATTAACATTTGGCATTAGTTAGAACATCAACTACCTGATAAAAAGGAGTTAGAATCCCGTTTTTTTGCAGTTTTGCACACCCCAGCTGCCAGATTTGAGGTTCTATTCCGAGATCTGTCATCAAAAATGCTTTTAAAGAAAAAAAACATGTGTAACTGTCATATAACTTTCATGTTTTGGCAATTTACGACTTGATTTACAGAAAAAACTAACTTTTATTCTGATGATGCTGGGGCAGTGTTTTCAATGTGGTCCTACGTTTCATGACGCTGCAAGCATTTTTCATTCCCACAACTAAAACAAAGGGCTTGTGCTCTGAGGCGTTGTTGTAGCGCTAGGGTCGTTCAGCGGAGTTGCAGGTAAGCTTTGTCCTGAAGAATCTGCAGGTGATATGGGCGACTATTGAATGCCCCAAAGACTGGTTAAATTGTCACGAGTGTCTTGAGCTCCAAGTTGGTTTTCGAATAGTGGCACACAATCTTAATCGTACTTGAAGAGAGGATGCTTCGTCTCATCGGGCAATGTTGTAATGTCTTGCGGCTTACGCGACTGCAGTTGTTGTGGTGGCACTAGACCACTTGAAATTATAACACTTCCATGAGTATGTAAGTTTTTTCCCGGCAAACTGGCAACAAAATCGATAATTCGTTTTGGTATAAGGAAGCGGTCTGAGGTAATCCAATTTTTCAAAGAAAAATTTTTGTACTGCTGATTAAAAACAAGATAATGCCGTACGTAGTCTGATATACTAAAGTTCTTTGCCAGGACTCTTCAGAATGAGAGAGCAAATAAATAGACATTCTGCAGTTTTTAAATTTGATAAATTTTTCAAGCAAGCAAATAAGATTACATAAAGAAAGAGATCGAGAGATAGAGAGAGAGAGAGAGAGAGAGAGAGAGGGAGAGAGAGAGAGAGAGAGAGAGAGAGAGAGATAGAGAGAGAGAGAGAAAGAGAGAGAGAGAGAGACAGAGAGAGACAGAGAGATAGTAACTTATAATTCTGAGGAAAAAGGTCTGAGTTGTTAAAACTATTTTGATTTAATGGTTCGGGCACTCCCTTAGGTCACATTTGTTTTCAATCAATTAGCTACGATTTTGATCCCCTGTATATTGCTCATAGGAAGACAAACTTATTGAAACTAGTTGTCATCAGTGTATCAGACCAATGTTTAACGACATATGTGTTTATATGTCCCAAGTTTAGGTTTTTGCTGTTTTATGCTCACGATTTTCCTACATATGTTTTGAATTTTTATTTTTATTGCCCACTTTTCCTAGTACTTATATGTATAAGTATCTCTTGATCTCTTATCTTTCAACTTCTTCTTATCAAAAAGTCTTCTTATCAACTTGATCTCTGACTTTTATTGTAAAAAAAGCAGTGTTTCACTGGCATCCGCAGAACTACAAAAACTCTCATCACACTCGTCAAATTTAGCCTAATAATTATTATGTTACTTAGCCCTTAATTAAGAGCTAATTAGCGCATAAGTAATCAAATTACCAATTAACTAAAACAAAAGTTGGAAAATTTTTGCAGATTTTTAATGCCCTCGCTATGCTTGAGAACTTTGATCATAAGCGCCGAGGTCGAAAAACTGCTCCTTCACCAATTTCCAGAACATCTGGCCATTCATGTCCCATTAACATTTGGCATTAGTTAGAACATCAACTACCTGATAAAAAAGGAGTTAGAATCCCGTTTTTTTGCAGTTTTGCAAACCCCAGCTGCCAGATTTGAGGTTCTATTCCGAGATCTGTCATCAAAAATGCTTTTAAAGAAAAAAAACATGTGTAACTGTCATGTAACTTTCATGTTTTGAAAATTTACGACTTGATTTACAGAAAAAACTAACTTTTATTCTGATGATGCTGGGGCAGTGTTTTCAATGTGGTCCTACGTTTCATGACGCTGCAAGCATTTTTCATTCCCACAACTAAAACAAAGGGCTTGCGCTCTGAGGCGTTGTTGTAGCGCTAGGGTCGTTCAGCGGAGTTGCAGGTAAGCTTTGTCCTGAAGAATCTGCAGGTGATGTGGGCGACTATTGAATGCCCCGAAGACTGGCTAAATTGTCACGAGTGTCTTGAGCTCCAAGTTGGTTTTCGAATAGTGGCACACAACCGCAACCGTACTTGGAGAGAGGATGCTTTGTCTCATCAGGCAATGTTGTAATGTCTTGAGGCTTACACGACTGCAGTTGTTGTGGTGGCACTAGACCACCGGAAGCTATAACAATTCCATGAGTAGGTAAGTTTTTTTCCCGGCAAAGTGGCAACAAATACGATAATTGGTTTTGCATAATGAAGCGGTCTGAGGTAATCCAAGTTTTCAAAGAAAAATCTTTGTACTTTTGATTAAAAACAACATAATGTCCCTACGTAGTCTGATGTACTAAAGTTCTTTGCCAGGACTCTTCAGAACGGGAGGGCAAATGAAAAACATTCTGCTGTTTTGAAGTTTGATAAATTATTCAAGCAAGCAAAGGAGCTTAGATAAACAAAGATATCGAGAAAGAGAGAGAGAGAGAGAGAGAGAGAGAGGGAAAGAGGGAGAGAGAGAGAGAGAGAGAGAGAGAGAGAGACAGAGAGATAGTAACTTACACTTCTGAGGAAAATGGTTTGAGGTGCTAAAACTAATTTGATTTAATGATTCGGGAACTCCCTTAGGTGACATTTGTTTTCAATCAATTAGCTACGATTTTGATCCCCTGTATATTACCCATAGGAAGACAAACTTACTGAAGCTAGCTGTTATCAAGGCGCCAGACCAATGTTTAACGACATATGTTTTTATATGTCCCATGTTTAGGTTTATGCTGTTTTATCCTCACGATTTTTCTACATATGTTTTGAATTTTCCTTTTAATTGCCCACGTTTGCTAGTACTTATATGTATAATTTACGGCTTCTTATCAACTTGATCTCTGACATTAATTTGAGTAAATTTTCAAGGACCGAAAATGTTTAATGCACTTGTTTAAAATAAAACAATTAAGTGTTTATAGAATAGTAGTTTTCCTACACAATTTCCTATGCCCCAAATTATTTTCTGATACGTGTTTTATATCTTCTTAGCAATTTGATCTTTGAACTTTCTTTGTAATAGAAATCGATGGTCCATGCACGTGTTAATAAATTAACAAACATGTGTTTTAGAGAAAGTTTTCCTAGTTGAAAAAAAATAGCAGACTCAAGTACGCCGCTGGGGTACTTGAGTGTGTATTTTCACACATGTAAACCTGTTTGCAAACAAAAACAGAGACGACAATTGTTTAACCCAAGCTTGCCACGCCACATTAGTGTGAGTGTTTCTGCGAGGTGGTCGTTTCATTTAATGTTGAAGTTTACGAAAATCTGTTATCATTATAATCAGAGACTTGATTGAAATGTGTCGTTTTCTGCGAAATGTGATATTTACTATGATATTTCAAAGACGGAAAACGTCTAATCAGGGCCACCCTCAAAACGGATGAGAAGACTCGAATTAAGTCACGAACTACCGAATAATTTGACAAAATTATTAAAAAAGCGCCAAAAATAAGAGAAACTTTTCCAATCAGTTCACAAGAAGCGGAATCAAAATTGAAGACTGACGGACCTTTTCCTGCTAAACAATCGAAAATAAGCTCAACATAAAAGTCATGGTTGACGCAATGTTTGAGCGTTCACCTAGTTACTTCGAACAGTTTCAGAAGCAGTTCCAACTTTTAGTCACTAATGAAGAAATTAATTTGTCAACAACAACATCTACTAACCATTTTCGTGTTCTGATAGACACATCAGAAACAGCAACAATTTACGATGACTTTTTTAAACGAAACAAAGCTTTCCCCATATCCTGTCTTTTCACAACATTCGATACTTGTTTTCATCAGCAACAGATTTGGAGACAAAAGGCGATGTTTCTTTAAATTAAAATTAGCTGTTGATTTGAACATTAAAAACGAAGAACAACCTGAATCTGCAGCAACAGTGCTGAAGCGTTTACCAACAATATTTACATTATCACAACACCAACAGCTCCAGATCAAGACTGCTGGAAACTCGAAACAAAATAATGAAAATATTGTGAAGTCAGTGAAGACAACGGTGGTGCAGACGTCATTGCACAACATGATTTTGCCGGGCAAATAAGCTCAATTTGACAATTTCAGTAGTGAAACTTTACGTAGATTTGAATCAATTTTAACTGATCCATTTGTTGTTCGTTCGTTTTGTGTATGAAAAAAAATTAAATTTTGAAAAAAATTGAATTTCTTTCAAACATTAGTAGTGTTTGATCATCATCATATGAAGAGCAAACCGTATCCAATCACTATCAGTAAATTTAACATTGGGCCGAAAACAGAAAATAAGATGACCAATATTAATACAAAATAGTCCAAATAGTTCTGAGTCTCGACTTTGAATGGGCTGGTTTTCTAGAAATTAACATAGCTGAACGTCTCCTTGGGTAGAAACCAGTCTTCGATATACATCCTAATAGAACAATATTGGTTGCCCCAGAGGATCGGCAAAATTCAAATTCTTGTTTTTGACGTATAATAGGAGACAATGTGTTCCAGCATTGTCAGACGTTGATTCATTGACTATATTGATTGAATTTGGTTGCAAAAGTTTAGAGAAGATGTTTGCTGAAAGGACACCGAGAAATTTGTGCTTCAGTAGTTTGCAGCGCTGATTTAAATAATTTAATTCGCCTTCGCTCATTAGTTTGTCAATATATGGTTTTACGACACACGTCGTGCACTGTCAACGTAAATTATACTTGTTTTTTCGCCAATTATAAAAATTTCAACGTTGTTTGGAAGAGTCGCTGAGAACTTCAGTTCAATGGTTATTGAACTGTTTGTCAGCTCTGGGTTAATAAGATGGGAAGCTTGTTGCGTGCCGTTTAAATTAAAAATCATAAGAAATTGGCGATGATACTCGCTCAGTTTAATTCCATGTCAATATAAGCCAAGTCGGATATTGTTTTAAAATATAGACGTTCATCGTCATCTGTTGATATTTGACTATCCGCTATAGGCAGTCCATTGCGATAAATATGTATTTGTTTGAGACAAAATTTCCAATTATTAAACGGGTTGAGTGTTTTATTGCTTAAGAAAGCTTTGTTAGTGTTTAAAGAAATTGCACGTCTGCGGATTGGTTCCCGCGAGAAAATATCCTCTTGCTTCCATCTATGGAGACCTGCTGATGCCAAGACTGTTTCAGTTATGGTTTCAAAGTCGGGATAAGATGCGGGAATACATATCAACGTTTTTTCAATTGCTGACATAACGTCATCATTTAGCGTTATTTTGCGGACATACAAATTGGCCTCTAAAATTTTTGCCGTTTAGTGTTTTGCAACGTCATTGTACATGATGACAAAACCATCAATAGAGCGTCTGAAAGCAATGCAAAGCGTAACACCGCTAAGCAGATGTCGATCACAGGTGAAGCAGTCAACGGCAACTTTTCCATAAAAAGCGCTTTGGGCTGTTTTTTTAACTAATATTTTCCTCTGACAATTTCTGTTCTCGATAAAGCAGCCGGGTTTTCTTCGAATGATTAGCTTTGACATGCTAGCCATGTGTTTTTTGCGTCTTTGTTGTGAGAAAATTCAAAATTCGGTCTCGAGAAAATCTTTGTGCTCATAGTTCCCGTTAGCATTGATATTTTTAGTCCATTAGCAGATACCGTACAATCAGAAAACAATGAATGTAACATATTGTTGCATTGTAACATATGGAGCATCAGTTTACGCTTTGTCAGTAGGAGCTCCTGCATTGTGTTTCCAGACGACTGAACAATTTTACATTTGATTTCGGGAAAAATTTGTTGAAGATCTATAAAATTATTCCGATCACCAGAGACTTCAAACGCCAATATAGGTCCATTTGGACTGTAGACAGGCCCCAGTGTTTGGCAGAAACTTCCATCAAACGTTACTAAGAGAGCTGGTTTTAAAATAAATCTAGAGAGCTGTGGGTTGTTGCTCCTGCTGGCAACAAATTAGCGATCATCGTTAACTTTGGCGAAAAAATCTGACCCACTTCTTTTCAGGTGCCTCCGAGTGGAAATAATGTTTTTCCGTTTGCTTACTGCTGTTGACCTTTTTGACGATCTATTTGACCAACTTCTGAGTCTACGTTGTCGTAATATTCATTTCCGTGAACCACCAGTCTGCTTTTTTACTGTTATAAAAATTGTGTCTTTGAGCGCTTGCTTTAGAGATATTTTACTGCTTACTACCTCCAGTGGCTCTTGAACAATCTGTTTCAACAGTTCCTTTCCAATACGTTGGGCAGTCGATAGAGTAAATCGGCGTGCTAAGGGTAGAGCAACACGGCCAATACCCGCAGCCAAAGCTCTAAAGCCACTACCTCTTTGTCGATAGTATCCAAAAAAATGAGGCAAAGGAGTTGCTTGATGTGCGTAGTATGAATCCATTTTAACTTGAAAACTTTTTGATTTGTAACGTCAAGAGAATTTTTCCTGTTCCCAAGAAGGGAATCAAGTGACGGGTTTCTGTTTGCAGTTCAATAGAAATGGACTGAATTGTGGTTGTCAACAGTTTTTTGTAATCCAAGTTCGAAAAAACTATTGGATGTGTTGGTTCAATTTCGCACACACTACCGTTTTTTAGACGCTGTTTTGAATCAATTACTCCTAAGAGAGGCGCCTTGGCATCACCCACGTACGGATATTCAATAATAAGCATATAAAAAAATCAAATGTTTACCAGCCAACAGATCAGCTGGTAGCTCTCCAAAATACGCTTTCGTGTCGTCACCTACATTAATTTATCTGCAGGAAAAGTGAAGCAGTGCGGCTGTACGCTTATTAATGCTAAAAGCTGATTTACGTTGCCAAAAGTCCCTGGTAGAAACCCTAATTTTGATCCATTGTATGGTCATGAGATAACATTGGCTTCTGCAGCACTTTTCGTAGCTTCTTCATATTCTTTCAAGCTGAAAGCAATAAATTCCCCTCTACAACGTTTTCAATTTTCGTCGGAAGGATAATTTCAATTACTGCTTACCTCCAGTCGCCAGAAAGTTGAATCAATAAAAAAGTTTTCCGATGACGCTAGATTATTTGATTTGAATACTTGCAGACGATATAACATGTACTGTGAACTCGTCTGCAAATTGATTGCGCGCCTTTTTATTCGCCGTGTTCACGAAGCAGTTGTAATCTTGCTAATATAATCTACCCTTTATTTTGTCTTTGTTTGCGTCAATAATAGGTTAGCTTGGCGGTGACAACGTCGGAATATCTGTAATCTCAAATACCTCGTCAGTAATGGATTGTTTGTATCCCTTTCTGAACGCTTCGTCCTTTTTGTCAATTTTAGCAAAGTCTCAGATATATAACTGGAGTTTTCGAAGGATACTTGTTTTGAGCACTTAGGGAGACCAGTCTTGGTACATCTTTCTTTGTAACTTTATGTGAGGCAAGTTTAGTGACCTGGTTAACACGTGAACTAATTGTGTTCCAAACTGATCCAATTTCTCAATATAAGAAAAGGTCCACTTTTCGTCAAGGTATCTATAGATGATATTTTCTATCAAGAGAATGTTTCTCTCTGCAAAAGCAGACTTTTTTCAACTAAAGGTGCTATAAAAGAATCCCTCTTTTTTCACACAAGCTTTCGAAAGCTACAAGAAATTCTTTACCATCTTCAAACCATTCTTTTAATGGTTGTTTTTACTTGATCATTTTTTTAATTGCTTGGGCTGCTTCTGTTGCATATTTCGTTTTCATTGGTTCCACTCTTAGATATCGTGACAGACAGTCAACTGCTACCAAAAGGTATTTGACATCTCAATTGTACGTTGCAAGTTTATCAACATGAGCTAAACCCAGAGACCAAATTTTATTAATCTCCTTTACAATGACTCCTAGTTGTGGAAACCTTAAACGAATTGGGAGGTATTTTGTGAAGGACGTTTTTGTTTCTAAGTATGACTTCACTTTAGCCATTGACATTTTCCTTGGTGTATGAAGTCGCTTTGGGCTACCAAAAGAAGCAGGGCGTTATGAAAAAAGTTGCTCCAAGGTTTTTCTCTCAGAAAAAGACGGGATCCCATTTTTTCGGTTCGCTCTATTTTTTGTTTGTCTTTTTGATTTTGTCCTTTTATTCCTGTTGTGGCTCGTTTTGGATTACCGCTTCCTGATTGTGGACTTTGTTGGGTTGGGAAGAATTCTTGTTCACCTTCATAGGCTTGTAGAATTTGCTTGGCGTAAGTTTTTGCAACAATTTTAGGCTCAATCGGCGGAACATCTAAAATTTAGGAGGATTCTGATTGCTCAATTTTTTAGTTGGCTGTTTTAGATCACATAAAAATTTGGAGATTTGAGATTTGTACACTTGTTGGTTCTTGATTGATGTATAGTAACCTGCTTTCCTCTCCAATTGTTACTGCTTCTGATTGCAGGATAAGGTCAAGCAATATTTCTGCACGTTCGATTTTGTGATTTTCTTTCTGTTTCACTAGCGCCATTATTGATTCAAAAGTTGCGGAGGCGTTTTCTGGTTTTGCTCAATTTCGCCGTCATCACTAATTGAGTCCATTTTTTTCGGGCTCTTCTTTTTTTTCCACTCAGTTAACACTGTCTCTGTTTGAACTACTCCATCTGCTCTTTCCAAGCTCTCCTCGGCACTTGGCAAATTTGTTTGCATGAGTCTTAACTGAGCTGCTTTGTGTCTATAGGCTGGAGAATTTCTATTTTTAAGGGTTGTTTAGGCATGAACATTCGCTACAGAATCAGAACGAATTGTTCTGCATGCGTTATGGGTTTTTTTTCAAGTACAGATAACAAGCAAAGCTAACCGTTTTACTAATTCTATTTCTCCCACAAAAATTTCTTTTTTTGCCTTCAATTTTTTCTCTTTAGATAAAATTCTTCTGAATGAACTTTCTTCGGTTTCCATCAGGTTTTTGTTAATGGGAACGTTGCCATGAACTACATTCAGAAAGCATTCGCAGAGAAATTATATAAAGTTTTTAGTAACTGACTTGATAAACTTTTTTAACTTGATATCCGATACTTGTAACAATTGCTGAAGCATGCAAACTTCTTTCTTTTTCATCGGTTATATTTGTAATAACCGCTTTTGCTGAAGTTAAGTAAAAAAATTGAGGGGCCTGGAGGAAAAATATTAGAGGAGTAACGTAATGCGTCTGAAGTTTTTGAGTCTAGATCAATTAATAAATGACAAAAGGGTTGCTTTGTTGCTAACTTGTAACTTTCTCTCAAAAAATGTGAGCTGCTCAGTTGTCGCCAACTAAACCAATTTGTTGAACATCACGAGGCGATTGAAATAAAACAATGTGTGTTGCATTAAGGTCAATCGTTCTGGACAATTTGCTCTGTTGAAACAAGTTGTGCTTCACATAAACCACACCAATTTGTTTATGACGTCAAGCTGTTGCTGATTTAGAAAGTTTTTATCATTTAAAATTTCTTCACATGAATCTACAAATACCAAAAAGCAATCATCTAGTTCTTACATTTGCTCAAAACTGGAAAACTTTATAAACTGAATAATTATTGTTCTCTCAATGAACCGAAATTTAGGTTGGTCATGCCGGTAGAAATAAAATATTGATCCAACTGGGGTGAGAAGGTGTTTTGAAGCAACATTTTGAAAACTAATTCAATTTTTTCTACTACTTGTTTGCCCACAAACAGTCAAGAAAGTCTATCGGTAGTTGAATTTATTTTATACATAGTTTCGGGTTAGGTAGAGCGTATCCAATTGTGCAAGAGAGGATTGAAAACCAGAATGTTGATTCGTCACAATCGACTTTAAAAAACACCAATTTGACTAAAGAAACACCTATGAGAAAAACTATTATGAAAATTAGGTTAAAATAAATGACCTCAGATCTTGGAACTCTGGAGTTACAAAACGGCCAAGATCGCCTTTCTTGGTGATTTTCAAAAACTAAGTCAGTTATAGCTCCTCCAGAGTCAATGTTGTCCTTAGATTGACTAATTTGAAACAATTTTTAAAATTAAACAATGAATTGAAGCTCAGTCCCATGCATAATTAATTGACAATCAAAATTCCATAACAAACAAATTGCGAGTTTTCATCAGTTTTTTGGTAAGCAATAGTATAGTTTGCTTTCACATTGTCAGTTTTATCTCTGAAGACAACTGACTCTACGTTGCTGTATCTGATTCTCTCCTTGATTTCAGCAGGAAGACTTCAATCTGTTGGAGATATCTGAACTGGTACTGCATGCTTGGGCATAGGTAAAGGGGTTAGTTTCAGTTTTCACGCTTTCTCTTGCATAGACATAGTATAATTTGAATTATTCCAAGAGGGAAAGGTACTTTTTCAGTTTTTCTACCTCTGTATCAGTACACGTAACTTGTTGATTCCTTAGCACAGTTTTACCACGAGTATCAAGTTTCTCTTCTTTAGTAAATGCAACAGTTAGCTGCTATTCCGCCGTTATGTAACTGTAAACTGTCAAATTTGGAGAAAAATTCATTTGAAGGAAAGATGGAGTTGATTTTTCCAAACGACGACTCATTCGTCAGCCACTGGTAAAACAATTTGGCCTTCTTAGTAGCACAGTGTTTGCTTCGTTGTCGTTTAAGACAGCTTACTGCATGTAAGTCACAAATTGGTATGTCGCGATATAATTTTAGGTTTTCAACCATTGGACATAAAAAAGTCTCCAAATTGATAGCGTCGTCTTGGATTAACTTCTTCAAAGTGTCCATTTTTTCAGTTCCTTTTGCATAAAATTCGGCAAAAGGGAAACGAAGTCTGATGTTTTGAAGAAACTGCTGCCAATAGCAATAAGGGTAATCTCCGCTCTCCCAAGCCAAACCATGAAGAAATTTTGAAACCCATGTGTAAGCCCTTTGTTCACTTGAGGAAAGTATATTGAAAGAACTTGGGGGTCGGAAAGAAACTGTATCGCTGCAGTTATGAGTACACACAGAAAGTTCTTCGATCATAAAATCCGACTTTTTACGAAGAAAGTCTTCAATATCAAGAACAACTAGTCGCAGTTTCAACATTCCAATAAACTGAACAAATTTTTCTTAAAAGTCTTCACATAAAGACAGAAAGCTATGCCTGTCACGAGACCGACATACTCATTTGTGACTGGACAGGACGAGAAGTAAGAATAACTTGGTCCTTTTCCGCTGTGTTCAAGGACAAAACCCGAAGCCTCATGGAGAATAGCATGCAATCTTAGAATTTTGTATGATTTGAAATATTTGTCAAGTGTAGAATGGTCAATACCAATGAAACCACCATAGGGTCTTAACTTCAATGCAATATTCATATCGAGATCAAGATCCAGGTAAAAACAAGTTTCTAAGAAATACAGATACCTTTCATTGTACCCTGAATATTCTTTTTTCACTTCCTGATATACACTCATGATCACTCCCTATATTCCCATTTTTAGTATCGCATGAATACCCCCCCGCTCTTAACGCTCCTATTATTTACTACTCCCATATTTGGGTTTGAAAATTGAACGAAGCGTTTTTAGGTACGCAATAGGTCACAATGGTTCGCGTTAAATAACATGGTTTTAATACCCGGGGTGAGGAGGTGGAAATCTGAACCGGATGATCTAGACGACAACTGGCTGAAATGGTTTAGCTTGAATTGGAGCGAACTACCATTAAATAATCCGACCAAACAATCACAAGTTGAAATTGTTCCAAATTGTGCGCCAATGCTCGAAATAACGTAAATTTGGACCAAAACTATGTAATTTAAGAAAACATTACATTCATGAAGAACGCGCGACTATGATCAGACAAAATTTTGATAACAAAGTTCAAATTTTACCACAATATCCATTAATCAAACTTGGCAGCCAAAAACATCTAGTTTAGACCTTGGCATATGTTTAGAAACAGAATTGACCTTACATAATCAACTTTGTTACTCAAGACCTTCAGGTGAATTATAGATGATAAATTGGATTATCAAATCAAAGAATCTCAGTAATATTTTACATAAGTTGGATTGTTCCGATAATCTGTTTCGACAAACACAAAACTCAACTTTTCCCCTCCGTAGTTGTAGTTACTACTTAGCAATGACTACTAAGGGATATTATTGCCTGAAATTTCCCTGTCCAGCTTCCTCCAGAAAGTTTAAATATCGTTTTATGACTGGCACAGAATTTCAATAAAGTAGTCTGCTTTTTAGCTTACAGAAAAACCACTCTTAATATTTTGTGAAATATATATCGCGTTCATGAACCATGATCTCCTATTAATGATATAGGAGTTAGATTACCAGAATCGTTAATCAACTAACCTCAATGAAAACAATATAGTCCAGATTTGGGTGCCACAAGGATTCATTTTTTAGCTCCAAATTTTCATGTTGCTTTTTACTGAAATCGCTCAATTTCCAGTGGTGTTCATTTGATGCTTCATAATAACGACAAATTTCTCCGCAAAACAAACAAAAAATACAATTTCACGTTTCACCTTTTCACATTGAATATAATTCGGCAAGAAGCACTCAAATCTATGTTGTCAATATGTAATTATTTTATTTCCAGCTATTTGCTCAATATTTAGCGGTTATTTTTTATTATTTCTCCATTATAGTGGAGACATTGAATTGAACCCCGGCCCATACGAAAAATACAGTGAAATTTTTTACAAATGCGTGAGGGACTAAACCAAAAGTCTGAAAATACTACATCTAAACAGTCGGAGTTTAAATTCCAAATCCATCGAATTAAAACATCTAGTCAATGACTTCGGACTTAATTGCATATATGGCTTCACTGAAACATAGTTAAATACGTTTTCAAATCTGACACTATGTGAAATACAGAAAAGTGATTTGACCTGTTTGAGAAATGACAGAGGCGAAGCGAAGAAAGGTGGTGGTTTAATGTTGCTAATACCAAAAACAGTGAACGCAAAGTTGCGTACGGACTTTGAAGACATGAATGAAAATTGTGAAAGCATGTGGGTACAATTTACTCAACTAAAAAGCAGGCAAAAATTTAGGATCGATCTTTCTTACTGTCCCAATAAAAAGTTTGCTGACGAATTCCTTGAAAACTTAGCCAGAGGAATAGATCGGGCAGTATCTCAAAACAAGCCGGTAATTTTAATTGTAGACTATAATTTGAACTATTGGGACCAATCAGATCGTTCAAAAATTGATACAGTTGTTTTTCCTTACGATTTGAATATCAATAACGTGTCACATGCCTCTAGAATAGGAAACAAAAAAGGAACATTAATTGATTTTATTATAACGGATGGATCATAAACGATAAACAAAACTTACGCTTTTTTTTACCTTGATCAATACTGACCATATGGCAACACTCTTGATTCTAAATTTAACACTCAATAAAAAATCAACAGTTAGTACAAAGTTGGTTTTTGATAAGACAAATTTAGATAAAAAGCATTTCAGAAAACGATTAAAAACTCAGATTGGAATTTTCTTTACTCAATAATAGACATAAAAACACTATACAGAACTTTTGAAAATATTGTTCTCAGTGCAATAAGAACTCATGCTCCTTTGAGAAAAGTATATATACGCAACGATAAACCCCTTTTCTCCTTAGTCCAAAAATTGGTTAGCGCAACAACTAGACAGTTACAAATTGAGAAAGAAGATCTACTTGACAATGAAATTTTTGACAAGCTGCTCAATACAAGAAATCAATTGAACTCCAACTACAAGAGAGATTTTGAAAAGTTTCAGAAACAGTTGATTGAGAGTATCTCAAGCAGTCGAAAAAATGGAAAGTTACTAATGAAGTTAGAAACTTCAAAGGAACAGCAACTAAAGTCGACTGCTTAAAAATTAGCTTTCGTAAACTCGTAACATATAAACAAGAGATTGCTAATCACTTCAACTACGTTTTTAATCGAATAGGGGCTTTTAAGTTTAATAATAATGATAGAAAATATAAAGTTGATAACCACCACTCGGTTTCTCAATTTTTCTTTTAGAATTGTAACCAGCCATGAATGCCTATGAGTGCTTCTTGGCTTAAACAAAGATAAACTACTTAGTCCTTCTAACTTGTTTGCTTGATCACTTAAATTAGGAGCACCAGAACTAGCTAAACGGTTATGTTTTATGTTCAATCAATAGTTGAAAGGCCAACTATTTCCTTCGCAACCAAAATTTGCTCACATCACTCCTCTATTTAAAAGGGCGATATCGACAATCCATTAAAGTATAGACCAATCTCTTTGACGCCTGCCTTATCAAAAGTTTATGAAAAACTACTTAAAGAGCAAATTGATGAATATCTTCACAAAGCCCATATATACAACAAAACGCAATTTGGGTTCCGCAAATAATTATTCCACGATAGACGCACTGGTATATTTAACAGAAACAATACAATGCAAACCTGATACAAAAGACCATATAGCAGCCGTTTTCCTTGATTTATCAAAAGCGTTTGATTCAATAGACCACGAGAATTTATTCGCAAAACTTGAAACCTTGGGTTTTACCGGTTCAGCCAAGAACTTTATCAAAAGTTTTCTTAATGATAGGTTTCATTATGTTAAAGTAAACAAAGTAGAATCGGACTGGTTGAAATTGATCAAAGGGGTTCCGCAAGGTACGGTTCTTGTTCCCCTTTTATTCAATGTTTACGTTAACCACCTGCAATTCACTATAATCTCTAATATTGTTCAAAATTCAGGTGACACGGTCATTTTATTCTCCGAAAAAAAGGTTCAAGAGGTTCTCGAAATTCTTGAAAAGGAGGTAAAAAAATTGTTTAATTACTTTGATTGCAACTCTCTTATGCTCAATGCTGACAAAACGGATTTCATTGTTTCTGGCTCCACAGAATCTAAAGATATGTCAGTTACAATTGGTGGACAAAAAATTAAAAAAAACGGAAGTAAAATATCTTGGGGTTACTATTGATAAAAAACTCGCCTTTCAAACCGAGGTTAAAATTATTTTACGAAGTATGGCACAAGGTATAAAATCAATCTATACATTACGGAACTGCGTTCCTGAAAGCTTCAAACAGACATTTAATAGCTCTCTTGTTATAAGTCACCTGCAATATCCAGCAGTATTTCTGTGCTCATTATCTCAGTATCTTGTAACAACTCTCGAAAAACAATTAAACTGGGCATCGATTCATCTCACGATCTTGAACTAATGAATAATATATTGCCTGTTCGAATGTTATTACAATATAGGGTTGCACTATACACCAGACAAATTTTTAATTACAAAAAGCAAGCATTTAAAAATATTTCTGGCATTCCATTACCAACGGCGAGGGGTGATTCAACATTGAACAGGGGTGATCAATAGTGGTGTACGATATCATAATGAAACTTTGAGGGGGAACGAAACCTTGTCAAAATCTTCTGTAACTGCCAAAAAATAAAGAGCTCACTTTTTAGAAAAATTCAATGAAGACTCAAGCCAAATTCAGTTGGCTAATTAACGTGGCGTCAATTCAAATTTAGTTCATGATGTGTGCTGTTCCTCCCTATGTATTTATAAATCTATCTATTTATCTACCATTTCAATTATTCGGTGTTCACAATTCAAAAATAACCTTTTCTGTTTTTTATTAATTACATACACTAACTGCATGATGTATTTTATATATGAATTCAGGAATTTACGTGTTCTTTTTTTAATTCGTGGAACAAGAAAAACTTGACCAGAAACATAAACAAATTAGTAAACTTTTTTCCGAAAAAAACCAGAATCTCAGGCCATTTATAATAATTCAACAAAATAGTGAAAAAAAAAGATTTTTGTGTAGTACCACGGCGTTGCTAATTACGGACATTCATTTTGTTTTATTTCCAGTACCTTAGTGAAAAACTTATAAACTAAAAAACATTAGCTCGTTTTTCAGTTAAAGAAAAAATTGACACTTGTTCCACAATTGATATGAATTGCACGTAAACAGGTTATTCAATGTACTCTAATTTCATATGGCAGGAATTGCAAAATTATTTTGGATCCTCTCGCGTTAAAATTATCAGATTTGATTAGAATTAATTTAAGATTAATCAGTTCGCATTACGACGAAAATCCGCCATTTTTTGACTCATGAAACATTGCATTTTAAAACATTGGAAAGTTTCGACAGAAAGTTTAGGAAAGTTATTCCGTGGGCGAAAATTTATTCAATAACTACCTGTGTTGCACTTGAGAAGTTGCCAAAGTTTAGAAGATTCCTTTTTCTTCAAACCAACTAATACCGAAATTGGATGTAGTTTCAGGTCCATTATCATCAGGATAAAACAATATTTCAATAACGAGCTCATTTACGAAGATTGCTTTAGAAACAACGTATTAGTATTTGAAATAAACCAATAGGTTGAATTTCTAATTGCGTTCCATGTAACATTCAAAGCAAAAAACCTTTATCTTCAAAAAAAGATCTTCAATGTAGGCTAGATCTTCAAAATGCACGATTGGTCGGTTAGTTCGGGTTTGATCCTTAATTTTTTCTACAATAGTTGATTTCTGGTGTGCTTTTGTTTGATTAGAGGAAATCAACTGTTCTATTTCTGAATGCTTTTCAGGATCAAAGACTTTTGAACCCACATTGTTTTCGTACTCTTTGTCACAATAATTTGATTTGTTATCTCGTTTTCTCAATCTTTTCGGCAACTACTAAACTTTTCAAAATTTTAGAATGTTCCGCATGTCTGTTATCTGTTTGAAATTTCTTTAGGCTACCTTTAAAGATAACATTTCGGCTCTCAGTTTAGGATGTTTTTGAGAAGATCAGGCGAGTGATCAAACTGTTGTAAAAAATGATAAACTTTTATTCCCCAGTTGACTTGCTTATTTAAGCAGTTTATAATTTCCGCTTCAAAAGTTTGAAGGAAAATCCGCTGAAAAAAAGATGAAAGAGTACAATTGATTTGAAAGGTTCAATACTTTCTTCTAGAGGAAATTGGTTTATTACAAGATACAAACACCAAATAGCTGT
Organism: Convolutriloba macropyga; assembly: GCF_964194025.1. Taxonomy (NCBI): domain Eukaryota; kingdom Metazoa; phylum Xenacoelomorpha; order Acoela; family Convolutidae; genus Convolutriloba; species Convolutriloba macropyga. Next base: position 44,328,276 of record NC_134482.1, on the reverse strand, counting down.
TACTTAAAACTGATTTTAATTGATATTAAATTGTTAAGTTTGAGAGAGTTTGAACCCCAAAATAACGACAAACATCTGGTGGTTGAATAATATCACCTTTAAAAAAGCTCTGCATCTCAATTAGTAGATTTTTAAGAAATAACTCTGTTTTATCGGTGTTTAGTATGATTCTCTGGGATGTATTTGTCTGTTTCTTCTAATTTTTTTTCTCAATTTTAAAGAAAACTTTTATTACTATCAAATTTGCAAATAATACTAGAGTCATCTGCAAACTGAACCATGTCATTTTCTTCCTCAAGTTTTCCAGAAAAGGAGGTCCTAGCACTGTCTCTCGAGGAGGTTGACTTACCGTTTTTTTTGTGATAAATCAGCGCCCAATTTTAAACAATGTGTTCAGTTTGTTAGAAAATTTTATAGAGAGTAAATCGTCAATTCAGAGAGATTGAATTTTTCAGCTATCTTGAGAAAAATTCTATGTGATACTTAATTCAATGTTTTTGCAAGATTCTAGAAACAGCACTTTTTCGTAGTTACCCTCCAAACTTCCTATTAATTTTTCAATAAAGTAAAACATAGCATCAATTGAGGATTTTTCGGGCTCGGAGCTCACTTTCTTAACATATTCTTCTAAATGATTGAGAAGAATTCTTTCCAAAAATTTGGCAAAAGTAGGTGTTGCAGAAATAGGAGGAAAATTAGTCAAAACCAAAAGAGCTCCTTATGAAATAGTGTGACGTGTGCATCCTTTAGAATCGTTGGGAAAACGTTCTCATGAATACAGTTGTTGCAAATAATCTAAAGTGGGGTTCCAATAGTGTTTTTTTTCCAGTTTTTAATACCTAAGCATTGACATATCCCGGGCCTGGTGCTTTGCTGTAGCCTAGATTGTCAATAACATTATAGATTTCCATCAAAGTAAAAGGTCTAAAATCGAACTCCTCAAAATTTTTGCTCTGTTTTTTGAACGTTCAACGAAACAACCTACCTTCTATAGATGCCCATTTCGCTGAATTTTTTTAAAAGCGTCACAGATCGACTCTTTATCTTCCGTTTGTGACCAATCTCATCAAACTCAGTGATACTTGGACTACTGTTTTTCTATCATTTTTCTCTTAATGAAATTCCATTTCGCTTTGGAGGATTTATTTTTTTTGCAATTTTTCTCTGAATATTGAAGTTGTGCTTCTTTGAATTTTCTATTTAGAAGGTTTCAATACTTTTTAAATGACACAAACGAATCGGCACTTTGTACGCATTGAATTTTCTATGGTTAATGTTGTTCTGTGTCTATCTACGTTTTACATATATTTTCTGAGTTCTTCAGTAAAACAAAACTTTCAGCTTAACATTTTAAAAAATCTTAGTTTTTAGCGTGGTCTTTGATGCTCATAGGACAAAATTGCTCATCGGTGGAGCGTTAGTGGAGCGTTCTTCAAAAAACAGTCTCTCTTGCACTCCTACTTCGGGGGACTAACCGCTTCCTTCGGTCGGACTTCATGGGTCTGGTCTGACTCTCCAATGACTCTCTATTGAGACTTTCCAGACCATAGATAGCGCGCTGATTGGAGCGTGCGGTGTCTGGATTAAGCCTATTATCAGACCGCACTGAAACTGAAATTGGCCCTGATCAAACTTTCCATACGTGGAATTGCTGCCATAGACACTGGGCTGCTGGCTTGAGTTGCGCTGTTTTAATTTTATCATTTTACACATAACAGCAGAATATTTTGCATTAATAGTTCTTCTCAAGCGAGAGCTGTTTGATTGGTTGGTTTTTGCTCAAAAGTTTCAGAATGACCTCAAACCCGACTGGGAGGTAACTGCAAAAACCGCATCTCTTCCGTTTGTGCCCCCTCCTCCCCCCGTACATTATGCACCCCCAGTTACAGAACGCATGCCATTACATAGTAAATTGTTATGAAGAAATATGGTCGGGGATGCAAATAATCTTCTGCGGACGTAGAGGTATACCCAAATCTTCACGACAAATCTACCCTATCTGTGTATCTCTTGTTCGTTTTTCATATGTTAATGCATTAAAAAACAACAATAATGCGACAAATAGATAATTCAGCAAAATCAGCCAAAATTCAAAGGAATAACACAACCCGTGTTCGGAAAAGTGTCCAAAATTTAACCGCGGAATTGATATACAAGCTGTGTACTTATTTTCGCGCGCTATGCATAGCATTTCTGCTCGATTTAGGTACCTTTTTTGCACTCAGCGTAACTTGATTCCCATTCTGAATGTATCTAATTTTTGCACTGAATGTATCTAAAATCCGCAATTGAGAGTGGTATAAAACTTTATTAATTGATAACAATTAAAAGTGATTAAATGTGCTTGAAAAGTTAACAAAATACTATATAGGTCTCAAATTTAACATATTATTCGTTTTTTTCTGTTTTGAGTTGTATGTCGGGAAAGGGGGTTGACATCAGCATATACTCCTAAAACTTTTTTTTGATATGACGGAGTTTTCAGAACAAAATCAATTATACTGACTAGGATTTGATTTTGTTTTTACACGATAGAAGTTAATGATATAAAATATAGGGCTCGAATTTATCATAATATTTTTTATTTTTATTGATTTGTAGGTCGAGAAACAATATTGGCATCGCCAAAAACTCCCAGAATTTTTCATTGTTCTGGTTAGTTTTTATGAAAAACACACTTATACTGCCAAACTTTGAAATTAATTTGCCACGGTAAAGGTAAATAAGAGATCATAAAGGGCTCAAATTAAAAAGAATGTTTTTTATTTTGTAATTTAGGTCCGGAACCACCACGCACTCCCAAAACTTTTCTGTTCTGCGGGATTTTCTTGCAGAAAATCATTAATATCGGCTAAAATTTGATTTTTTGATACGATAAAATTTATAATGTTGTTTTAAAACTGGGTTAATAGCAGGCTGTTCTGGTTATTTGCAGTCGTAATTAGAAGAAGGAAGAGTGATAACTGGATGGAAATCAAAGTTTTTTTAAATGAAAATAAGCAGCTTAAATTATACAGACAGGTATATTTTGTATCAATTTTTCCGCATTGGCGAACAGATTTGTAAATTTATCTAAGCCCTTCAAGGTATATTATTATCAACCACCTTCACATATTCAATTATTAAAGCTTTAAATCAACTTTGCATACTCAAAAGCGCTCATTAAATTAGACACGAATGTTGATTGCAAATATCATTAATAACGAAAAGTAGATGTTTAGAGTGAGCAAAAATGTACTTCAAGAATTGTTAACTAATTTCCAACTTGAAAACAATCTCAATATCACAAAAACTCCGATTGAAAAAAATAGCTACAGAGCTTGTCTCCTAATTTTGCTTGTTTTCTGTATCTGTTTTACGCGTAATTTTAACTAAGCCGGATGTAGTGGGGTTCGTCGTAATGGAAGCTGGGTACATGAGGGCCTACATAGAAAAGATTTCAAAAGAATTTTTACGTCACCAACACCCCTCCACCCTATATCCCCCACACCACCCTAGTTCAACTTTTTACCAGAATAAAATTTAATTTTTGTTGTTTATATGTATAAATAATTTTAATCAATTCAAAGAATGATACCAATTTTTTCAGATTACATATTGATTTTTTATGCGCATGGTATCTTCATTTTGTTTCTCAAACATTTTTAACAAGCGGTAGATAAAATTTGTGTGCTTAGTAAGAGGTGGAGATAGTGACAATCAATTGCCCGCTAAGTTGAAGGGGGATAGAAGCGGAGGGGAGGGGGGAGGGGGAGAGGGGTGGGTACGGGGATGGATAATCATAAACAATGTTGTTAACGCGCTCAAACTGCTGCAATTTGTGTCAAGTTCTTGAAAATGTGGGAGTTGCACCGCCTCAAATTTGTTTAAATATTCTGAGCTCATCAGAAACTGACCACCCTAGTCGAGAACTGAGGCAAGAAATCAGCGAAATTTGAGCGGACATCTCATCAAAATCCGCTGAAAGCCGTAACTTTTTTTGACCAGAATGAGCGGAAACTGAGCGAGAAAAATTGCAAGAAATTGAACGGAATTCAGGACAAAAAAAGAAAAAAGTCCAAATTTGAGCGGAAAGAAAAAGGAAGAAATGAGCGGAATTTGAGGGGAATAAAAATGCGAGAAATAAGCGGAATTTAAGCTGAAACAAAAAGGCAGGAAATGAGCAGAAATTGAAAGGAATAAAAAACCGTAATTAATAGCTCATGAGAATCCAAAAAATCGTAATAGGGTCTGGAAACCAATCTTATAGAGCCTAGAAACCTATTTTATATAGCCTGGAAAACTATTTTATTCTATGTAAAAAGAATTTCTCTTAAAATTTAAATATACTGTGCCATATATTCATTGTTTCATCCGTTTATTTCTTACATTTTCTTTTCAAGTCAAAATTCCGCTCACATTTCTTGCATCGTTTTTGAACTATTCCTCTCATTCCTGTCAATTTATGCTCATTCCGGTCAACTGTTGCATTTTTTTAGCGGAATTTTAGCGGACTCTTCAACTAGTGTAGTTTGTTGAAACTTACCGTACAGTTGTTGAAAACTTTTTTTAAAATTCAAATATAGCTCTACATAAAAGAAACCAAAAGCAAATCAAAAAAGTTCACAAAAGCTCAAAATGATGGCACGCACATTGTCAAGAGCTATAAACTCAACTTCTGGTTTCTCGGACTCTGAATAACATATCAACTCGACCAGGACGAATAGTTCCGGAAAGACGAATCAACAATGTCTGCTCGCCCAAAAAGTAAAAGCCCAAAATTGGAAGACGAGAAAAGAATCTTTGCAAAAAAACGCATCCTCATTTTTTAAAGGCCAACCGACAGCTAATATACTGGACAGCTAATATACTGCGAATAAATCTGTGAGAGAAATAGTGAAAAAATGAAGAAGTAGAACTAGACAAGAGGACCATAGAACTTGTAAAAGTTGGAAAACGGACTCCATATAGAAATAGTAATCGTTCGTTTGCAACGCAAAAATGGCACAATGTGCACCGCAGGAAAACTCAACGGCTGATATTGAAAAAAAATCTGATTCTATTATAATTCTACAATGGGCCACAAATAAAAAAAACGAAAACCATGCTGTTAAATAAATGTTCAACGACCCCCAAAAGCTTTTCAAAAGGACTGAGAAAAGCAAGTAAAAAAGAAAAGATCAAGATAAAACAAAAGTAAGTTTCCCGTAAACACGTAAGCAAATTGGTAGAATTGCAGAAAATGGTTTGTTCACGGACATAGAGACGAAGTTAAAGCAAATGATAAGGACTTGTTCAACATGTGCAGTTATAAGACACCTTGAAACCATATGCTGCAGCAATAATTCGGAACAATGATTCGTGATTCAAGGCAGTACAATTTATAATCGAAGAAAAAGGTCAATAAAATGAGAAAAATCACAAATGCACAAAACATGAATTCAGAAGAAAAGGTACAAACTGAACGTAAAGCAGAACTCCAAAAGAACAACATATACTATTACTAGAGAGAGCAACAATTGGCAAAGAATTCTGGATTACCAGAAAACCCACAAAGAGTGACACAATCAAAAATTTGAAAACGATCAGAACGTCACTTGGAAAAATGAGCTTTTGCTTCATATAAATAATTTCAAAGGAAAAAAACAACAATTTTAGTTTCCAGAAGCCATTTTTCAAAGATTCCCAACAATTTTTCCGAAATTTTTAAATACAATCAAAAATAAAAGTACAAATTCAAAAAAATTCAGCGACGACAGGAGGTGGTCCACTTTAACCGAACCCCCAAAAAATCAAAAAAAAGACAACGATCATTTTGACCCTTTTTAGAAACTCAAATCGATGGAACATTAAAGATTTAGTAGACAAACAACTCTGCGTCATGGACAACACTTCAAGAGCTAGGTAACATAGACAACCTAAATTTCAACGTACGGTAGAAAAAACGACAAAACAACATTATATGGATAGAAAGAAAAACACTGCGAAACTATGGATAGCAAGAAAAACACTGCGAAACACTGGATAGAAAGCAAAACACTGTGAGAGATATTGTGAAAAAATGAAGAGGTAGAACTGGACAAGAGGACCATAGAACTTGTAAAAGTTGGAAAACGGACTCAATATAGAAATAGTAATCGTTCGTTTGCAACGCAAAAATAGCAGAATGTGCAACGCAGGAAAACTCAACGGCTGATAGTGAAAACAATCTGATCCTATTATAATTCTACAACGGGCCACCAATAAAAAAAACAAAAACCGTGCTCTTAAATAATTGTTCAACGACCCCCAAAAATATTCAAAAGGACTGAGAAGAGGAAAAAAAAGAAAAGAGCAAGATAAAACAAAAGTGAGTTTCCCGTAAACACGTAAGCGAATTGGTAGAATTGCAGAAAATGGTTTGTTCACGGACATAGAGACGAAAAAAAGCAAATGATGAGGACTTGTTCAAACTGTGTAGTTATTTAACACCTTGAAACCATATGCTGCAGCAATAAGTCGGAACTATGATTCGTGATTAAAGGCAGTACACTTTATAATCGAAGAAAAAGGTCAATAAATTGAAAAAAAATCACAAATGCACAAAACATGAATTAAGAAGAAAAGGTACAAACTGAACGTAATGCAGAACTCCAAAAGAACAACATATACTATTCTTAGAGAGTGCAACACATGGCGAAGAATTCGGGATTACCAGAAAACCCAGAAAGAGTGACACAATCAAAAATTTGAAAACGATCAGAACGTCACTTGGAAAAATGAGCTTTTGCTTCATATAAGTAATTTCAAAGGAAAAAAAAACAACAATTTTAGTTTCCAGAAGCCATTTTTCAAAGATTCCCAAAAATTTTCCGAATTTTTTAAATACAATCAAAAATAAAAATACAAATTTAATACAATTCAGCGACAACAGGAGGAGGTCCACTTTAACCGAACCCCCCAAAAAATAAAAAAAAAACACAAAGATAATTTTGACCCTTTTTAGAAACTCAAATCGATGGAAGATTAAAGATTTAGTTGATAAACAACTCTGCGGCATGGACTCAATATAGAAATAGTAGTGGTTCGTTTGCAACTCAAAAATGGCACAATGTGCACCGCAGGAAAACTCAACGGCTGATATAAAAAAATCTGATCCTATTATAATTCTACAATGGGCCACAAATAAAAAAACAAAAACCGTGCTCTTAAATAAATGTTCAACGACCCCCAAAAATATTCAAAAGGACTGAGAAAAGCAAATAAAAAAAGAAAAGAGCAAGATAAAACCAAAGTGAGTTTCCCGTAAACACGTAAGCAAAATGGTAGAATTGCAGAAAATGGTTTGTTCACGGACATAGAGACGAAGGTAAAGCAAATGATAAGGACTTGTTCAAACTGTGCAGTTATAGGACACCGTGAAACCATATGCTGCAGCAATAAGTCGGAACGATGATTCGTGATTGAAGGCAGTAAAATTTATAATCGAAGAAAAAGGTCAATAAATTGAAAAAACAATCACAAATGCACAAAACATGAATTCAGAAGAAAATATACAATCTGAACGTAACGCAGAACTCCAAAAGAACAACATATACTATTACTAAAGAGTGCAACACATGGCGAAGAATTCGGGATTACCAGAAAACCCCTGAAGAGTGACATAATCAAAAATTTGAAAACGATCACAATGACACTTGGAAAAATGAGCTTTTGCTTCATATAAGTAATTTCAAAGGAAAAAAAAAACAACAATTTTAGTTTCCAGAAGCCATTTTTCAAATATTCCCAAAAATTTTTCCGAATTTTTAAAATACAATCAAAAATAAAAGTACAAATTTAAAACAATTCAGCGACGACAGGAGGTGGTCCACATTAACCGAACCCCCCAAAAAACAAAAAAAAACACAAAGATAATTTTGACCCTTTTTAGAAACTCAAATCGATGGAAGATTAAAGATTTAGTAGATAAACAATTCTGCGGCATGGACTCAATATAGAAATAGTAGTCGTTCGTTTGCAACTCAAAAATGGCACAATGTGCACCGCAGGAAAACTCAACGGCTGATATAAAAAAATCTGATCCTATTATAATTCTACAATGGGCCACAAATAAAAAACAAAAACGGTGCTCTTAAATAAATGTTCAACGACCCCCAAAAATATTCAAAAGGACTGAGAAAAGCAAGTAAAAAAAGAAAAGAGCAAGATAAAAGAAAAGTAAGTTTCCTGTAAACACGTAAAAAAAATTGGTAGAATTGCAAAAAATGGTTTGTTCACGGACATAGAGACGAAGGTAAAGCAAATGATAAGGACTTGTTCAAACTGTGTAGTTATAAGCCACCTTGAAAATGTGTAAGAAATTGTACAATCTGAATGTAACGCAGAACTCCAAAAGAACAACATATACTATTACTAGAGAGAGCAACACATGGCAAAGAATTCGGGATTACCAGAAAACCCACAAAGAGTGACACAATCAAAAATTTGAAAACGATCAGAACGTCACTTGGAAAAATGAGCTTTTGCTTCATATAAGTAATTTCAAAGAAAAAAACAGTTTTAGTTTCCAGAAGCCATTTTTCAAAAATTCCCAATAATTTTCCCGAAATTTTTAAATACAATCAAAAATAAAAGTATAAATTTAAAACAATTCAGCGACGACAGGAGGTGGTCCACATTAACCGAACCCCCCAAAAAACAAAAAAAAACACAAAGATAATTTTGACCCTTTTTAGAAACTCAATTCGATGGAAGAATAAAGATTTAGTAGATAAACAACTCTGCGTCATGGACAACACTTCATGAGCTAGGTAACATAGACAACCTAAATTTCAACGTACGGTAGAAAAAACGACAAAACAACATTATATGGATAGAAAGAAAAATACTGCGAAACTTTTAAGATGCAAAAGCCAGCAGCAATAATAGAAAAGTCGTCCAGTGCAAATTTTGATTAAAAAAGGCCGTTGAAATCGCCACTAATTTTTCTGAAAATAGAGAAAGCTTTCTGAAGACTTCCATTTAGGTAAGCAAAAATGTACAGGAGTAAACAACATTCTCTAGACTAAAGAAGAAAATAAAATTGATAAACTGGTTGTTAAGGACTTGCAAGTACAAACATTTTAAAATTCATTTTTATACAAAGAAACTGATATTTTGAGGATTTTGGAATTCCAGGAAATTAATGAGATAATTGAAGAAAAATTAATTTTTTATGTAGTCAGTAGTAGTTAAAACAAAGATGTCACAGATAATACGATAAAATTCTGTTTCAATAAGTTCAAAAGGGGGTTTCAATGATTAGGTTCTTTCATTTAACTTTACATTTCTTATTATTCGCAAATATAGGTGATTCCGTTGTCAGTGATAAGAACACAAAATTGTCAAACAGAAAAAGATTTAGCGTGTTATAAGATGAGTATGCGACTGATTTCTGTTGAGTTGTTCGTATTAATAATCGCTAACTCAGAAGACAACTCTCAAGTTAATTCTTACCTATGTGACAATTAGAGCTCATCTAGGACAAAATAGAGCTCATTAGATAGTTTGGTTTTCATTAAAATAGCACTGAAATAAGCAATTGTGAAATTGAAGAAAAGAAATTGAAGAAATTGAAAGAAATTGAAGTTTCTAAAGACTATTTCAAGATGTGCCGCTGCTACTCCTCAAGAGACACCAAGATGTAAATATTGAGTTTGAAGAGCTTGTTTTCACGACAGGACGTTTGCCACTTTAACCGAACACCACAAAATATAACACACAACAATCTTCCTCCTTTTTAGAAACACAAAATCGCAGAAGATATAGTAGATAGAGAACTCTGACCCCACAGCACTTCATCGACTTGGTAAACTTAATGTCAACCTAAGTTTCAACGTACGGTAGAAAATTAAAGAAAACAACATTATTTGCATAGAAAGAAAAACAATGAGAAACATTCAAGATGTAAAATCGAGCAACCATAATGGAAAAATGTTCAGTGCAAATCTTGATACAAAGTACCGTCAATATTGTCACGAAACATTATGAATTTATTGTCAAGAAAATATTCTGGAAACTTCCATCAAGGTCAGCAAAATTTTTTAACAGTAACCAAAAATCTATAGCCTAAGGAAGAAAATAAATTTGATCAACCGACAGTTGTAGGAAATGGAACTACAAATATCGCGAAATCCATTGCTATACAAAGAATATGAAATTTGTATATGAGGATTTGGGAATTTAGGGAAATTAATGAAATAAATGAAGGAAAATAAAATTTTTATCTGGTCAGTAGTAGTTATTACAAAAATGTCACAGGTAATACGAATAAACTTTTTAAAATAATTTCAAAATTGGGTTTCATTGTTTAGGTTCTTTCACTTAACTTTACAATTCATATTATTGGCAAAAATAGGTGATTTCTTTGTCTGGGATAAAGAACACAAAATTGTCAGAGAGAAAAAGATTTAGCGTGTTATAGGATGAGTATGCGACTGATTTCTGTTGAGATGTTCGTATAATTAATCGCTGACTCAGAAGATAAATCGCAAGTTAACATTTACCTGTAGGATAATTAGAGCTCATCTAAGACATAATAGAGCTCATTAGATAGTTTGGCTTTCGTTAAACTGTCTCGGAAATAATTAATTGGTAAATTGGAGAATTTAACGTTTTTTAGGGCTAATTGAAGATTTTGCCACTGCTAATACACAAAAGACTCCAAGGTGTACATAATGGGTCAGAAGTGCTTGTTTTAGAGAGTAAAGTTAAAAGCTGCGTTCTATCCATTATAGCCCCCCTCCAGCTTAGCGGTCATATGACCTATAGCTCAGCCCACACCCCTTAATTGTTCCGACCCTCTTGAGGGGGGAGGAACTATATACTCAACTGGGTTTTTTTTTGTTCCGTGAATTTTCGCCGCTCGATATATTCATCGTAGAGAGTTGAGACTGGTATCATTAGAAAGCTCGTCCAGCGTAGAATATGGAATTAAAAAGATTTTTTTAATTTTCGTTTTCTACAGGGAGTCATCGAGGCTTAAACTTCTGAGAAAAGAAGAGTGAATTCACGTTGTTTTTATTCACATTTTCCGGAATTTTTGCCTAAATTTTCGTCAATTTTGCTAAAATTTGTTATAATTTTTAAGAATAGTGTCGTTTATTTTATTTTTGAAGACGAACAAGCATTTTTGATTGTTTTGATTTAATTTTTTGGTAAAAAAATCTGGATAAACATTTCAAAATTTAGCCTTTTTCATCAACAACAGCACGAAATAAGCTACTTTAGTCCACTTTGATTAAATTTGCCTACAATACACCCCCAAACAACACTCATACAATCTTTGTAGACTCAGAGGGGGGCTATTTCTACTTCAGAGTCCGCAGAGAGTGCCTTGTAGTTAAAACTTTGCCGTTTTTTGCTAACTTTACTCGTTGATGATCAAAAATGCAAAATTTATTTTGAGTTTCAACTCAGAAATTATCTATATCTACAACATTCGAAAAATCAATTGTTCTTAACGGACAATAAGTATTAACAAGGGTAGTTTTGGGCCATTCTTGGACTGTTACAATCCAAAAAAAATTGGGTTGTAATCAGTCGGTCTTTTTTTTTTTTAAAAAAAGACTTTTTTTAATAATAAAGAACAGAACATATCAAATCAAAGCTCAGGACTGATAGGTCCAACCAATTCGCTTGCTAAACAGCTCCAGGCTAATGCATTTAGTTTTTTAATTGAAAGTTTATGTTCGTTTCTTTTTTAAAAATAATTGACTTTTCAATAAATAATGGCTTAATTAACTTTTCCTCTATTTTTTTCTTAATTTGTTCAACTTCCAGCTTAGTGTCAGCAAAAAACGACTGCTTCTTCTTTCTACTGAGTTAACATTTGTTCTCGGTTGCAGTTTTAAGCCTGAAATTATTGTTTTCTGGCTTTGATACTACAAGATTTTAGATTTTTGTTTGTTTTGATATTTGCCAGTTTTTCACGTTTTCTAATTTTGTCACATTATCACATTATTGACAGTTCTCATGTCACCTTATTAGCATTCAAATTAAAGGACAATTGAACATATTAAAATCCTGAAAGATATAAATCATCGTTTTAATGGCCTCGACGCCTCTTTCTTGAAGAAATCAATTGAATTTTTTAATTTTGTCTTAACTGTCATTTATACTCTGTCGTTTCGGTCGTATGAAATTTCCTGTATAGTGATAGCTTTCATTGGCTTTTCATGGAAGAATAGAAAAACCGATATTCTGATTTTAGCAGATAGCTGATGGCTTTTATGACTTTCAAACCCATCGTTTTCCAAAATTAAAAAAAAAACTTTTTTAACTTCCCAATTTTGTTCTTTTTATGTTTCTTTTTGTTACCTAATCTCGTTAGTTGATTACAGGTCAAATATGACATTATGGGTGTAAAAGGGATTGGTGTCCCAAAATCTTTTTTTTAAAGATTTTGTTATGACCTTTCTGGGTTCGACACCGCTTTTTCACAAAAAAAAATTAAATTGATTTGATTTTTGTCATATTTGACGTTCTTTTTGTAGATGCAAGAAATATTCTGGATAATTACAGGTCTCGAGGGTTTCCTTTTCATGAAAAAACGACGATATTGAAATAGCTCTTTTTGTAATTAATGCCTTTCATGACATTGAATGTAATTTTGTTTCGAAAAAAAATTTAAAAGTATTACATACTTTAGCACTTCGCTTTTTTGTCTACTTGTTACCTAGTCTTACTAATGGATGGCCACGTACTACATTATAGCTGTTTGAAGAAGGCGCAATCAAATATATTTTGAGTGCCAAAATTTGGCTTGACGGTTTTGACAGCGTTTTCTGGCAAGTTTCAATTGAAATTTTGTTTGTTCTTTGTTGTTCTTTTTAGCCGCTCTAAAAAATGAATAAGGTCAGGTCCTACTGCCCTTCTATAGAAGCAGTGGTAATCGCAAATTTGTTGTAATATTAATTTATTCCTAATGGTATTTATTACTTTGAAGTTAATTGTTTCAAAAAAATAAGTTAATTTTTTTTTACTTTTCTGTTTTTGTTCTTTTTTGTATAATTGTTACCAAACCTTTTTATGGACTGGTCGCATATGTTTTCTGGTGATTTATAAGTTATTTTTGTTTAGTTTCAGGTTTATCTGACGGTATGTCGACTTTGTTATTAAATTTAGTTTTTAAGAGGGACATAAATTTTTTGATGTAATTAATGTTTGTTGTTGTTGTTGTTGTTTGATTTTGCTGTTCGTTTTGACTCGCTTTCTTAATATTGACATATTACAGCAATCTAATGCATCAATTTTTACTCCACTGAGTTATTTGTTTTGGAGGTTATCTTATCGTTCATACAGAATTTTTTGAAAAAGACTTGGGCTTTTTTGGGATTCGCAAAAAATAATTTTTGGGTTTTTCTATCTGTTCCTCATTTGGTAGACAATTATGCCAAAATTGTGGATGGGCGGGGTCGGAACCTTATGTGCCATTGCACATTACCGAGCCGCCTTGTTACGGTAAACATACAACAACAATGGGGGGGATTATAATGGGAAAGACCGAAAAGATGCACATCACTTTTTCATTTTTTCAAAGTAACAAATAATAGTTTGATGAAATTTAACCAGAAAACTGTTTAGAATACTAAACTCATTTTTTTCTGGGTAAATGTAAGCAGTTATCGCCCCTTACAAATTTGAATTCTTAAGGAAAAGATATTCTTTGCATTAACTTTCGCTATGGATTTACTCGCTGTCTTTTTTACTGGATTATTCTACTCCCGCACTTTCTCTGCATTTCGGGCACGACCTTCTACCTCTACCACGTCAAGTAAACAAACAGGCCGGGCAAGTGATAGGAAAGATCTACTCTCGAAAGCGTTCGCTCTCATTTCTGCTTCTTACGTCATTCTTATCCTTCCTACAATGATATGCAATTCGATTTCTTACTACTTTTCACACCGACTCACGAATGTCCGGCATCTATATCCGGATTACTATGGTAAGAATCCTAGGATATATTCTGTCCCCCAGCTTCGTGAGCATAAAAGTTTGCCCCCCCCCCCCCCCCCCCCCCCATATTAGTTGGTTTAAATCTTTTGTCCCGCCAGAAGTGGATAAAACGGGGTCTCCAGCCACTCAACGCTAAAGCACATTCGTTGCTTCAGGCTTCGTTTTATCCACTATTACATCAAAAGTTCTATATTTCATTACCGTGTTATCCACTACGATAGTAATGTGTACTACTACCATATATTTTTTAAAGCTATCATTTTTTGTCTCATCTAGTGCAATCCACTAATATCGAGTTAAGTTGGTAATTAACCATTATGTGACGGATAGTACTGGTTCTAGCCACACTTTCTTCAGTGGAGGTATCTCAGATACTAGTGTAACTAGTGAGACCGTGTAAAAAGCAAGTAAAACCAAGTTGCAAAAATAAATTAAAAAAAAAAATATCTGCTTAACTCTAGTAAAGTAAATTAACTGTGCTTAATTCTTTCTTTTTTTCTCGTTTTTACGGCCTTGTATAGTTTATAACTGAACATTATACTTATATACATGTTCTCTGAATTGGTTTCTAGTATGAACAAATCCATATCTGAGCAGATAGATACAACAATTTCATTTTGTCGTTCTAAACCTGAAGTTAAAAGTATTACTATAATGCTTTGACAAATGCTCAAAATAATTTCTTAGCTTTACAATAACATTACACATATAACAAGAATAGTCTCTCTTTACAATCGTTACAACATTCTATCCAAGTTTTGTTTTTACAGTTTTTACACTTCATTTTTTTCGAAAAATTATTTGTTTGTACAAAATTTTTCATTATAAAAAATAGAATGTATCAACGAACTAACAATAATGTTTCAATTGTTAACACCTGCACTATCTGTAATTTATCCTTTGAAACAAGGAAACAAATTATCAAACACAATTTAAGTGATGAACACTTGAAAAGAGCAAAAGAGGAGTATGAATAGGAATTTGATACTGAGGTTTGAGCTAGAGATATTAAAAAATATAAAGGTGAAACATGGTCAAAGACTCATACTAGTTCTACTACTAAAGATAATAGTGAACTAGGGTCAAAGACCGATACCAATACTATAACTAAAGATGAACCCAAAAAAAAAGTCTTTACTGAAGATGATACTGATCTACTAACCAACGGTAACGTCTATAATAAAGTTAAATATGATTTTAAAGAATTTCATGAGGATTTAAGAATAAAATAACTCTGGCTGCACACTCATTTATTCATAAAAAAGATAGAGAATTTTGGAGAATATTGTATAAACTCTAGTCAGATATGTGAGAATTATACTTCTGATAAGTCTGGAAATTAAGTTATTGATTTAGATGAAGCAATTAATTACCTACCAGAAAAAATTAGAAACTGTTCCCAATTAGAATCATTAGAAGTTTAAAATATAAGATTACAGCAGAGTGTGAGTACCAAAATGGAATCAAAGAAGAAATTGAAATCACAAAAAAATTAAACAGGTTAACACAGATTATTTTCTTAATGATGCTATATATGAAAATGAAGACTGTATTCAATGGTTTGCTCACAAAAAAATCTATTTTGATGATGGTTGTGATTTCGAGTTTATTGGAGTACGAAGAATTCAAATAAATAACGAGCCAACTAAAGCATCTTTTGGTAGCTACTCAGATCTATTACCAGACCTGAAAGCCAGTTAAAAATCACGCAACATGCGATAGTAAAAAGATAGAAAAATTAATTGTATCATAACAACAACATGAAGATGACTATGCTCTTACAATTACAATACAGAAATTATATAATATTGATATATGGTTATAGGCTCCTTGTGGTAATAGTAAAGACTAACTATTTAAACAAGCCACTGATTTTTGATAAAGATGGAAGCAATGTAGGTGTATTAGTTTGGGAAAATAAAGACACAGAACATGGTGCTCTAATCTAAAGAATAGAAACTTTCATCGAAAGATCGAATAAGAGTCAGCATGTAAACTATTTTTGTAAAAGATGTACATATTGGTTTAATTCAAGATTTATTTATCATAATTATACATGTAGTCACTCATATAAACCAAAGATTGTTTGCCCTAAGAAGAAAAAGACATCTATAAAAGAACATAAGCAACAGGAAATTAACAATATTACAACTGCTGATAAAAAAAGGTGTGTTGTTGATGTTGCATCACATGGTAACAAGTATGTAATAGCTAAACACATAGCAATAAGTCTGGATTATAATTGAAACGGTGTTTTAAATGATATTTTGGTTAAGACTGTCTGAAAGATTTGCTAGTGATCCATTATCTATTGAAACTGAACATAATTTCAAGTACAACGAACAAATGATATTTACTGAAGAAGATAAATTTTATAGTGATACTAAAAAAATTGTGATTTATGTACTAAACCACGAAAGAATAAAGTAAGAGATCATTGCATTGAGACAGAGTAAAATTGAGGAACTGCATGTATCGTATGTATTCTAATATATAAACAACTACATTTCATTCCACTTTAATTAAATAATGGTAGCTAAGTAGATAATAAACCTGGTAAATCTAAGATGTTTAGAACTGGTTGCCTTAAATTCTTAGACAATTATAAATTCGTTGCTATGTCTCTATATCAAATGGTAAAAGATATACGGATGTAAGACGAAAACATTATATCAATATGAATGTTTTGGTCTCCACACCTACGATGAAGTTAAAGGCAACCTAAAAATAGAGGACTTCATATTTTCTCTATCTAATAAATTATCAATAAAAAAAGAACGCGATGTATTTAATAATGAAAATAGACATAAAACTTGTAGAATATTGAGAGAATGATATAGATATATAAAATGATGGTTTTATTGAATATGTAAAACTAAGTATGAAAGAAATGGGTCTATATCCCCTGCACTATGTAAGTGTCCCTGGCTATAACTTTGATTGCTTGTTAATGACAAGTGGTGTCACAATAAATAGATAAAAAACAAGATAAACAAAAGCCACATGATTTTGTTGAAGCAAAGAGGGTTTGTATATGTGGTTTAATGGGTAATAGATATATTAATAATAATAGTAATTTTAATAACAATTATGAAAACATTGTTAATAACAAAAGCAATAACATTCGTTGTGGTACAAAGCACGATCAATGATTTTTAGCAAAAAAATATCAAAGATTTATGGCAAAGCATGACCGGAGGTTTATCTGGTAAGTAGACGCTAGTAATCTGTATGGCTGGGCAATGGTGCAAAGTTACCTTACAAAGACTTTGAAAAAACAACCCTTCCATCTCTAGATATAATGAATACTGATGAAGATAATGATTATGATTACTATATAGCTTGTGATATTGAGTATAGAGATATATCTAAGGAAAAAACAGAGCATCTGGCGCTAATGCCACTTAAAAGAACATTAAACGATAATGAATTAGGCTAGAGAGAGAGAGAGAGAGAGAGATAGGTAGAGCAAAAACAGAAGAACTAATTTTAGTGCAAAATAAAACCAGGAACATATGGTTCATTACAGGATGTTAAAGTGTTATGTTAAGATGGGTGTAAAAATAATTTTGGAAGAATGTGCAAGAAATTTTTACATTTCATGCAAACTAAATTCTTTACATGACGAAGAAAAGATAATAAAAAGTGTAAGTAAACCGCCTTGTAAAAATATAAGTTGATAAAAAGATTATACCCAGCATGAATATACAAAACATATAATATGATACACCACTGTCTGTAGGTGTCACTTTATTAGAATTAATTAAATTACATACGTATAATGTTTTCTATAATAGGCTAAAACCATCACTTAAACATTTACAACTCTATTATTTGGATACGGATTCTTTTGAACTAAATTTCTCTGAAGGTGATATTGATTACATGCATATTGACTGAAATATTTCAGGTATACCTACATAGCTAAAAATAAAGTCCCAGGCAAATTTAACAATAAACTTGGAAGTAAATCCAAAGAACAGTTTATTGTCCTATACCTAGAGATATAGTTGTTAAACTTATATTGCCAAAATAAAAAGGAACAAAGAAATGTAATAACACTAAACATGAGGAAAATTATAATGCATTATTGCTTAAAAAACTAAATTCAGAGAAAAGTAGAATACAAAAACAGTTGATAATATGGCAGCAACCAGAAACAAGCCAGACCAATTTTAACTCTTTAGATGATAAAAAATTCTATGTTAATAATAATATAAGTTATCATCATATTAGCAATTTATATCTATTCATAAAAGGTTTAATACATGGAATTATTACTGCATCAAAGAAGCTGTTAACAAAACTAGAGATGAACATAGATGAAAATCTACAGAATATTAATGAGTTAACTATTCATGATGATCTTGAAGTAATTCTTGCTGCTATTACTCCTTATAATGATTTATCATAATAAAATAGATAAACTGGAAACAATAAAAGAACTTATTAGATTAGAAAAAGAAACACAGAATAAACAGACTAGAAGAGAAACTAAGAAAACGAGAATATTATGATGTAAGAGAAGAGCTATTTGATACTTAAATAAAATTATAAATACTAATAATGAGAAGAGTTTAGCCTTGGGCAAACAAACATTAAAATCACTAAATTTGCAAAGCCAGCAGCCATAAAATCATACCAAGTCTAGTAGTGAAGTCGCCTCAGAGATTTGAGAAGCTGCTTCTAAGATCGATGAAACCGCTTCTCGCATAGAAAAGGAACCAACCATTAGGTTAGTAATCACCGATGATTTCACTAACCCGAAAAATTATGGTTATAGTTGACAATGATACAGCTAATATTCTTTTTTAATGGGGTCCCACTCTAATCCAACTTTAGGTTTATATTTCATAAAATTAGCTAGGGGCGAATATAAAAAGAATGGTGCTGATGTAACTCTATAGCAGGATGGATTTTTAGTGGGAGACAATATCTATGATTATTTGCACGGCTTTAACATTTTTTTACTAATCCAGATACAAAAATGAGGACAGTGAGGATGAATATGAAGAAAAGAAAACAAGACAGTTTTTGCGGGATGTTAGATACGACACAGGAAAAAGTGATCAGAAAAGCAAAAGATTTAAAATTAAAAAAAAAGATTTTTTTGAGATGACAAGGGAGAATGTTTTTGGTAAAGTCTCTTAGATCTGCGAAGCCACTACTTGGACCCTAACAGATTAGTAAAAAGATTAGAATTATTTGTACAAGAAGCGAAGACAGGACTCGACGGTTTTATGATGAAATGATAGCTTTATCTAAGCTTTCGTTCTCTATGAATCCTTTTAGCCAAGAACAACTGGATAATTTTACTTTTTAATCATGGTATATATGCTAAGGCACAACTACATTGATTGTTTCGAACAACAACAGCAATTGTTGGCTAGTAGGAATTAATTAGTCCAATAATAATACACTGACGATAAAAAAGATGAAATATGCTCTGCCGCTTTAATTGATAGAACATCTTCAAAAAAATATAACAAAAAGTATAAATTCCTTTTAAAAAATATAACAAAAAGTATAAATTCCTTTTATAAATTCCCGAAAAGTATAAATTCCTAGATTTATTTACCAGATATGCTTAGGCAACACTTCTAGAGAAAAAATCTGGTATATCTATAAATAATGGTTTTGAAGTAATCTTATCTGTATTTAGCGATTTGACAGCTGTATTTATAGAGAGATTTAAAGGAACATTAATCTAACATTTATCTAACAAACCAATGTTTATTAATGGTGAAAATAATTGGTAAGTCTGTTAAATGATGCTGTTGTAAGATACAATAAGAAAATTCAGAGTAGTTTTAGTATAAATATGACACTCGTTGATTCATCAAAAAACCCTGAAAAGGTAAGACACTATATTGGTGTAAATAAGTATAAGGGTAAACCCAGCTACAACCAACCCAGTCTCAAAATTGGTGATTATGTTAGGATGGCTGATCAACGTGAGATTTCCTCTATTGGATATAAATCTAATTGGAATGAAGAATGATTTGAAAATAATCGAGTAAAAAAACACAACCGCGAAAAAAAGAAAGAAGATATCAATGGTGAAATAATAGAAGGTAAATACTATAAACAAGAATTATTAAAAACTGATTTTGATTTTGAATCCCACAATGATGTCTTAGAATCACCTAACTAAGACCTCCAGTCATAATTGAGCAAAAAAAATAATTCCTAACGTAAACAAAAACAAAGATGACAAGAAACAGATTCAACAAAAAAATCAGCTCTGTTGACTATAGGCAACAGAGTCTATCAACAAGAAAGGCTAACAATTAATGCTTAGAGGACAACGATAATATTGACATGACAGACCTATATGAAACTAAGAAAGTACACCCTCCCACAGATGGAAAAGATATTGTGAAAAGGTGTATATTGATAACAACTTATTATCGTCTTTTAATAAAATAGACATTTTAAGTAGAAACATAACTGAACAAAAAAGGTCAAGTTTCATAAATTCACAACCAAAGCATTGCAACCAGCTAAAATAAAATTTAATGTTGCACTATTTAATCAGTTTATTAAATCAGCAAATGAAGTTACCAATACAGTTAGCCTTTGTAAAAAAAATGCCTGTGAAACTATCTCTAAAAATAATCAAAAACTAGAATTTGAAATTAATAATTTAATCAAAACGTTACGTACATACAGTTAGATGATATGTTCACTAACGGTATAGACGAATTTAAAGCAGATAATAGATCTCTTAGAAAAACAATCGTTAAACATATAGTAGCAAAAATATTGGAAAGCAAACTACTCGCCAGCATAAAACAGGCAGGGCTAGAAACCCCTAATGACTTTAATCACGAAGATATAATGAATGAAATTAAAAGCTATTTTCTGAACTAAAATGTCCATGGATGAGATTGGACCCTTTGGACGGTAAGGCATGATCGGAGACCAAAGAGCAATACATAAAGGATAATTTTCTAGCTAATTATAAATTTAAAATTTTTATTAATATTCTAAAAGATATTAAAAAACATTATGAAACTGAAACTATGAGTTATAAAAAAATTGAGTACATTTAAAAATTATAATATTATGGGCGAAGTAAATGAAATAGCGTTATCATCTTTAGCAACAGCAGAAACAACTGCATCAGTTGCATTAGCTGGTATAGAAATTCTTTTTTCTATACCAGCATCTATCGTTACTGCTACTATATGTAGTCCATTGTCAAAAACAATTCATATTAACATACAAAATTGAAGTCATGAAGTATTCTCAAAAGTATATTTTATCTAAACAGCTTAGGGATAAATTTAATAGGCTTTACATTAAGTTAATAAAAGACAGTGAGAAAGATAGTGATGTATATAATGAATTACTTAAAGTATATGAAGATTTTTAGAAAAATAAGAAAGAAAATTTAGTTATTTTTCTTAAAAACTCAAATTAGTAGTGTGTATTGAAAATAGTATATTCAGTAATAATAATATTAGTTTCGGTCTGAGAAGGTAAGTTTAGAGATTAGAGCTATAGCTATAGCTCAGAGTAAAGGAAAAACAAAAGTTAAAAATAGAGCAAAGAATAAAGCTAAAATTGATACCCATATTTATAGCTAAAACTAAACTATAATTAAAACTACGACCTTAGCTAATCTATTAAAAATTCTTCTTGGTTCCTAAATATAAATCTCTTCCTTTTTGTACTACTTTTATACCTTCTCCAGTTGTTACAAATTTAAATATCTCGGGTGTAGCTAATAATGCTGCTCTAGGTGTTTTTAATTGCAGCTGCACTTCATATTTTTCTTGCTATTACCAAAGCACTTTAGCTTTACTAACACTCTCATAAAAATCCTTTAACCCCTCAGCTTCTTTTGTCGCTTCATAGACAGTCATAGATTTATTTCTTTCACATTTAGTGAAGTTTACAAATAACGTTATAGAGCCCTTTGAGGAAACAGTTCATTTTATATTTTTTGTCACAAAATAATGTCTACCAACAACACAATATCAATTTTTTAAACAATTAAAAATGACTCCTTTCTCTATAGATGAAATTAAAGAAATGTGCAAAATATAATCCGTTGTTTGTTGTTAAACAAACACGCAAGCCCAAGTCTGAACCAAAGCTTGAATGTAAAAGTTTTTCTAACGCAAATAAAAAGAAAATAGATTTTATTCATGCTAAAAGATTTGTTAAATTGAATCAGGGAAAGACATTTGGTCTTGGTTCCCCAACCTGTTGCGCAGATAATAAGTAAAGATTAAAAAGAATGATATAAAGCTTTGACTATAACTAATGAATTGACAATGATTATAACTGGGGGATTGACTATAATCATAAGAATAAATATAGCATAGGCTATAGCTAAAACTATGGCCACAGCAATAACTACACCTATAACTATATTTATAGAAATGTTTATAGCGTTAATCATATCTATAAACTATGATATTAGCCATAACCAAAACTATAACTAGTAATTAGTAATTGAATTAACCATAACTAGAGCATAAATCATAATATTAAACATATCCATAGCTATAACAATAACTAGATCATTAGCCTTAACATTAAATTTTTCATTAGCTATAGCCATAACTAAGACATGATATCAACCATCCTATTACCATCGCTATTAAAAGTCATAACTCATCTCGTTAGCACTAACGCATGACATAAAATATCAGCAACAGTACTAGCAAATTTGAAATTAGAGTTTAATAATTGCTCTCCTATATGATCTCTTTGGTATCTATTATGAAATACATATATTCTATAACTGTTTCTAAATGTACTATGATTTATATATGGTATACTACATCTAATAATCCACGATAAATGTTATTGAAATTTACAATCTCTTTATATGCTGCCTTATAATTCTTCGAACCATAATTAATATTCATTCCATCTTCAGGATTAAGCACACTATCATTCTTACAAAAAGGTTCAGTTACATACTTTTCATTGAATATACTCGAATCATTAGTTTGTCCTTTAACAACGTTATTTTCAAAAGTCACGATAATAAATCGCGGTATTTGAAAACCAGTTTTTACATCTATATCTCACACAAGTTAGTAGTATCTGGTTCATTCTTATAAAGATATTTCATTCATAAAAACGAAATATGATATTCTCCCTTTAAGATAAATTTTTCTGTACAGTTATTCTATTATCATTACTAGAATCAAAACAAGGCTCACAGCAAGTTGTCTCTAATTTTTATTTTACAATCATTAGCTACTGCAGCAGTCCAGGCATTAACTCTTAATAAAGCTTTATTACTAATATTTCTCTCTAGTACTAACTTAAAGACTATACCATATATAAATTTTTCTAAATCATTATTAAAACTGTATAGATCTTTAATTCCATTCAGAAAAATATATGGCATTTTTGCGCAGCTTCATGACTATCTTTTAATTGACTGTCTCTTTCACTGTGAGATATAACAAAGCCACTTTCATTATCGTTGTCATTACTTGTTATTAGTTTGTACACTAAATGATTGGGGTGGCAACGATGCATCTATATATATATATATATTATATATATATATATATATATATATATATATATATAGATATATATATATACATATATATATATGTGTGTGTGTGTATATATACTATAAATATATAAATTTATATATATATATATATATTATATATATATGAATATAAACATATATATATATATATATATATATATATATATATATACAGATACATATAAATATAAATGTATATATATATATATATATATATATATATATTAATATATATATTTTATATATATATATATATATAAATTTCTGTATATATATATATATATATATATATATATATATATTCACTTGTTTTTCCAGTAATAGTTTCTAGTCTAATGGAATCAAATAATGCTAAAACACTATAGTTTGCAAATATAACATTATCATCATTAGCTACTTTTGCATCAGCATGATCTAGAGTCGTAAACTCTATCTCTAAATAGGAATAATGTAAATTGAAATAATTTTCTTCTCTACTAATTTAAATTTTAATTTTACTATTAACTATATTCATTGTTGCTGGATTTCTTGTTTTTTTAAATTATTATCTTGCTACTGTGAATGTCATTTTTATAGATATATTGTCTATCTATTTCAAAGTTCACATTTAATTACAAAATATTAGACAAAATTTAATTATTATTTATTATATTTAGGTAATTACAAAATACATATTACTACATCATCCCAACCAATTCTTAGTATACCATTAATATTTTTTTAGATATGTCAATAACCATATAATTATGTATTACTATCGAAACATCATTACATATTTTGGCAAACCGTCTACAACTAAGTTCTCCTTCATTACAGATGTCGTGATATAATATTTGAAGTACCCTACCTTGTCTTTCGATTGATATGAATAGATTGCACGTTTCTATAACACTTTGTCTATTAGTAGAGAACTTATTCTGATTGAGTTTTTATTGGGTTAACTTGTTCTTATTGATTGGTAACATTACATTTAATATTTCTACAGAAGTATACATTCATTATTGGTAACGTAAAAGAAACATCATCAAATATTACTAGATTCTTTTGTGTTTTTATCTGCATCTTCAGGTTTAGCTAGTTCAATGATATCTTGTACGAAGTTAGCACAGCCAAAATTCTCTTATCGATTCCAGTCGGGCATATAATAGGTAATTTATTACTGTCTAACTTCTTTTAGAAAAGATTTGTCAGTAAATAAGTTTTACCACATTCACTTGCGCCGAATATTATACATCTAAAAGTGCCTGGTATAGGTGGCTTTATATCTTCCTCTTCCTTGTGACTAGTTTCAGATAGGGCTTTACTATGTTCTAATAACTCCTCTTGTTTGGTCTGAGGTCTTTCCCGTGCCATCCTTCTCGGTAATACTAAACGAATTAAGGCATAGTTGAAATAAAATCCTACCTTTAAGACATCAATGATGTATTAAAAATAGGCTGCAAATAAACCGCACTACGTTGCCGTATTATCTCATCAAAACCTGAATCAATCTCTTTTTCATAAATAATGGCGGTGTTTCTATACAATAACTATCAACATAGTGAATACCTCCTAGACTATCTGTTGATATAACCAGAACCCATTGTGTACCCTGATTTGTGCGTGTGTTAAGAAATATAATATAATCTTTATATTCAATCTTCTTGGATCCTCATCTCTCATTATAGCCATTATACTAATACTACAACTAAAGTTAATCCTGAAACTACAAACGAAGCTAATATTAAAACTAATACTAATACTAATAATACACTAAAGTTAATACTAATATTAAAAATAATTCTTTTACTAAGCCTTATACTAAAATCTATACCAAAAACTGTACACTTGTGCTTTGTAAAGATAGAAGTTTATGGGTCGGCTATAATATTGGTGATTTTTATGGTTTATTAGTAAATGATATATCCGCGTTTAAAGATGATAATTTAGTAATTGACGATATGTGTGATAAATTAAACGGAAAGATTACCCAATTCTTCATAACAGGTAGACCTGAAATTATAAAAATGATTGTTATGTGTCATAAAGCTGCAAAGAGAGACAATATGGCTAGAGGTTGTACAAATACTCTCTATATTACTTGTTGTAATGATCTGACATTATTCTTTAGTAACCTCAACACTACCTTTCATTTTACTCTCTTTTCATAGCTATCATTCTGTATGTAGTGAAAATAAATATGGTATGATAAAGTATAATTCGAATGAGATTAAAACCATTGTAGTAGATAAAGATACGCAAATGGTTTATGATTAAGAAGTGCGTAATATTGATATAAAAGATTTTGACTTGAAGGAAAGCTTAGATGAGTTAAAAGAGATAAATTAATAAAGTGTTTTCAATTAGATTGAAAGATAATACTGATAAAGAAATCATTGATAAAAATAACTACAAGTTGTATTTTGAAGAATATTTAAAAGTTAAAGGAATTAAGCCTGAGTTTGATTTTATTGAGCGTAATATAAAATTTATTGAAATTTTTCAAATTTTTGCTATCGTAATTTCTGCATCAGAATGTCTGAGTTAAATCTCTGTTGTTTTTCTATTAATCCAGAAGAAAGAAAAATGTATCAGACTGCTAATATGACTGGTATGGCTTGCGAACAATTTGGTAGACTTAGCCGTTATAGAAAAAACTTAGGTCTGTGTGAAGAAGAGAAAGAAAGTGACGCTCGAACCATAGTAATAACAATACTATTAATAATAATTTAGTTTGTATTAATACTGGTTACACATGTAATTATTATATTTTTATTTTCACAACTTGATTCTAATTGTATAGATATAAATAAATTAATAGAAAATATAAACTCTCTGAAAATAAAAATTCTCAAAAAGAATAAGCATGATGAATAAGCAAGCTTTCCCTAGGTCTAAAAAGGCTCATACTCATGTTCATACGTGCCTATATATGCCTATTGTGCTAACTTTTTTGAAAGAAATAAAAAAATAACTAGATTTATAGCTAAAAATGGAAATAGAGCTCTATTTTTAGATAAATCTCATTGGTTTGGGCAGTAGTATTAGTAGTAGCGGTATGAAATATTTGCTAAGTGGAAAAAATGGTGACGAAATATAGATTAATTGTTGCAGTAGTGAACAAAATGGGGTTGAAATATGTTTTTTTACTGTAGTAGTGGATAAAATGGGGATTGCAGCAACAAATGTGTAATAGAGCTGAGTGCCTGAAACCTCCGTTTTGTCCAATACTCCCAGGCGCAAGTGATTTTTTTTTTCATTTTAACATGCTCTATAACAACAGATCCATTCTGTTTCTCCCCTCCCGATGTATTTTACGCCCGCCAGTTACAAATTGTACGTTGTTACCCGGAGTTTGGCGGCAGAGCAAATCAGCCCTGAATCAGAGATACAATGTTTCAAAACTCAATTTAGTTTTTCCTCTTGAAATGTGCTGGTTCAGCGCCGAAAACCTCTGCGACCCAAGTCTGGGTAGTAACGTGTAATACAACGAAAAATTTACCACGTGCTCCTGGGAGGCATAAAAGATTTAAGCCAACTAAGCGTGGGGTGGGGGGGGGGGTATTTGGAGGCATGAATCCTCTGAGGACCAAAAAATAGATCAGAATCCTAAATTCTTCAGTCTTTGGAAGTTACTCCATTCAACAAGTACGGAAATTGAAGGTACAGATCTGGGCAGCTGAGTGGATTCACGACTATGTTATTTGCGCCACCAAGCGCACGTGACATATATGGATCATTTCCGTTTGTGCCCCCCCGCTTAGTGCGTGCATATTATTTGCATCCCCCAGACGTACATGTCATGTTTTTACTGAGTAATGACACGTGCTCTGTAACAGGGGGTGCATAATGTAGTGGGGGAGTACAAACGGAAAAGATCCAATGAACCCTTATGTAAAAAAATATTGCACGTGTCTGGGGGTGCAAATAATATGCACCCACTAAGCCTGGGGAGGCACAAACGGAAAACATCCCCAAATTTTTGCATACCGATTTAAAATGTACAGGCACAAACGGGGAAAAGGACTCACGTACGCTAATCCACTCCCTTTAGGAACGCGTACAATCTGATGTAAATATAGCAGAAATTTACAAGAAGGTGTTTCGTATTCACTATTTGTCCTTTTTCACAGCAATTGCCCGTGTTTAGACCCCTGAACAAAATCAGATTAAAAAATGGCCCACTTCCCGCGTTAGGTCACTCCAAAAGAGCGTTCTTGATTAAGTGCAACCATCGATAGCTACCACTGGAATTTGATTTGCAACCCCTATTTTGTGCTTATTTCGAAGTCAACATATTAGGAGTCAGTTTTTTAACTTAGGTTCCGGTATCAATCATGAGCTTAAGTGCAATCACCCGAAAAAAATTTATTTAACACAAAAGTGCAGGATCACATGCATGACTTATTA
>NC_134482.1:44259954-44300199 GCF_964194025.1 Convolutriloba macropyga | reverse complement strand
TATATACACAAATATATATGTATTTATATATATATATATATATATATATATATATATATATTATATATATATATATATATTTACAGAAATGTATCTAAACACACAAACAAATATATATATATATATATATATATATATATATTTATATATATATATTAATGTATATATATATATATATATATATATATATATATATATGTGTGTATTTGTATATACCTGATATCATAATTATAAACTAATATCATACTTTATACTTAGTATCTTATTTATAAAACTTTTTTTCCGGTAACTCACACAATAAAAACTATTGGTTGCTTTATTCTATTAACAAAGATACCACATATATAACGGAAATTATGTTAATTGACAAATAAAAATGTCCCTTTCTCAAGCCTCGGAACTGGACCCTTTAACAACACCCGACCTTTATTTAACCGACCTTTGTTCGTCACATAAGCGCCCAAAATCCAAATGCCTGTTTTACCAATTAAGATTTTGAACTCTGAGCCGAACAAGCGCGTCTTAAAAACTTCAAGTTTCCCAATTATGAGAAAAAAGAAAAGAAATTATAAGTGGAGTGGATGCCTTCATGGCTACTGCCGCCACTCAAATTCACGACACGGCAACCCCAAACGTCCTACGGAGATTTGTTACAGCTTGGATGGACAGCTACTGGACAGATACCGCAGAAATACAAACGAAATTGTAATAAAAAGATTTTAATTTTGACGTCAAGCGCATAACAGAAACGAAAATCCAGAAAACCAAGGTTAGGACATGCTTCGATTGTTTTTGACAAATGACAAACAATTCAAAGAACAAAGTCTTGAAATATTATCACAAAATAGCTCTTGAAACTCTGGACATGCCACAACGGAATTCAATATGAGATCGGATTGCCGTGGAAAATTGACATTAAACTCCCCAACAAGCAGTTTCATCCCAAAGAAAAATTGCGGTTACTTGAAAATTTCATCCACATTCTGATCTATTTTTCGTTACTAGCAAAATATTGAAGTAGAGTCGAGAAAAAGTTTGTTCCAAAGAAACAACGTCAATCCATTTAAAGAAAGCAAATTTGATGTCTCGCACACCACAAAGTTGAACAAAAAATAAGAAAAAATTGAAACCAGTCACAAGACAATCACTGAACAAAGTTCAATCAACTGGAAACCTCTAGAGCATCCGTTCTGGATTTTTTCTGAAACTTCGACGGTACAAAATTGCCTTAACAGGTGATATTTAGGCAATGTTCATGGAAGTTGCCACAAGACCAGGAGAGCGGTACAGCCTCCAATTTTTGTAGGCAACGCAGGAACAACAGCAACAGTGGTAAAAAACAAGTTACAGAAAGGTGGCTTCATACTTTCTTTTTAGTGCACGTCCCCTTTGGCCGGAGCCTTAGGTATTGAGTCATCAGACCTTTAGAGGAATAAATCCAAACCATGAAGACCAGAGCTTCGGTGCAAAAACCATCTAGGGTCCAGCTCTTTGAGGAGATGGGTCCCGTGAGCCACAAGTCTTCTTAAAACCATCTTTAGGGACGTAGCAAAGCATGTGTTGACTGGACCAAACATGTAGTGTAGTTACTCTCTATTTTTAGCTCTGCCAGCACAGTTGCAACACTACTCTGTGATGTTGTTTCTGTGAATATCACTACATCTTTCTTGTCTGGACCATGCACAGTATTTCCTACTAGAAGACTTTCATTTCAGATACTAACTTTGCGTAGGAATCATACACAGTTTTCTCTTCCACTTTTTATCAACTTTCAGTGAAAGCAGTGTAGCAGTCATCCCAAGCTCTCTCTCATCTCAACCATACCAACCCTGCGTTCGTTGCCTACTAACAATAGTTTCTGGTCGATAAGAGTTTAAAGAGACTTTAATTGGAGTCTAGCCAATTCGCTATTGAATGATCAAAACTTCATTTACTAGTCTCCATTTCATTTTCGTTACTTTGTTGACTTTCAAATCAGTTGACATCGACCATCTTTGACTCATTGGAGACATTTCCAACAGTTGAAGTTGACAAGACTTGACTACAAGAGCCACTTCTGTTGACATGGTCCCGCCAACAACCACTTTTGCTTCCTTTCTTCAAGGGCGCTGTTCCAAGCTCTGCCTCAATTCCTTCATCTCAGGCTCTTGCCTGCGCTGATGAGTATCGGATTGGCAAGGAATTCCACAGTATTCTTTATCTTTTTAAGTCCGAGGAGGTTTGCTTAGGGCACACTCCTCAGACTGTCAGCTTAGCTGAATTCCACTAATTGTGCTAGCGGTAGTTACCCAGGGGGCACCACGAGGAGGTTACTGACCAAAGTACAATATGCAACCAATTCTATCCCAAAGCTAGAGCTTAAAGCTGCAGCTGTGAGAGCAGAGTTTGCTGCTTATGTCCGAACAAAATGACAGTAAAACTTGACAAAATTCAGTTCATATGCAACATTTTGGCCAAATCAGGCTGTGTCAAATCAAAAAATTGCCAAAAAGTTTGCAGCTAGTAGAATTTCAAAATTTTCAGAAAACTCCCAGTCAGAAGAGTGACAATTTGTACCCGATAAACCTACGCCGGCAAGACATGAAACAAGAGCACTACTTTTTACAGACTTGGTAGACAAGTGGCTGCCAGCGGCAGAATTCGTTTTGAAAATTCAATTTCAAGCTTAAAGAGCCACAGCTTACAGCGACACACTTTTCATACACAGAATCATCAAATACTGAAATTGACTCCAGAAATTACTCTAGAGGGAACAAATTTATGCAAAGAACAGGGAGTGACGAGAAAAGAAATTATGCTCCAATAATGATCAGCCAATGAATGCTCAATCTAAAAGCATCAATCAGCTCTCACAAGGAGTCGACAGATCTGGACCAAAAAACACAAAAGCCTACAATTCATTTTGATCATGGATAAAGAAGGTGTATTACCACTGTAGCTCCTCGCTTTGTTGATATTTTGGAAACGCTGATTCGATCAACCAAACTTACGTTGGTCGTAAATTTGGTTACTGTTGCCGAGAATGAAGGATTTGTCATTCCGGCTTATCACTTATGTCTCCTCATGTCTGACACAAACAAAGAAGGGCAAGCCCCAAAACATTTTCTATTGAGACGCAAATACAGCCCGTAGTACCATTGATATCAATAAGTCAAACTTTCGGTAGAAAAGATTTCTTGTAAACACATGCGTTGCCTGCTACATCGTGGAAATGTTTGCAAAACATGAACAACTAAGACTATACAAGCTGACCAAAGGGAAAACAAAATCAGAGGAATTCAATACGAATGATTGGGTTCGATTTTCACTCGGGTTGAGCTCAGAGGTATTTAGACAACGAGCCGATTTGTATAATACCACAGGCTAATAGACGCAAACTCTTTGTTGTTTGTATAAAAGACGTCAATTGTTGTATTGAACAAACATGCAGTTAAAATGGCTATTTTTTGCACGATACCTGAAACACTTCTCAAAAAATCCTTAATTTCACTAAAATTTTGGTTTAAGCTAACAAAATCATCGTATCCGCTTTGAGAGTAGCTAGCATGAAATTTCAAGCTGTTTATAACAACACAAAATAACAAGACCAAAAAACGGCAGAACATTATGATTACACAATGACAATAGGAAAAATGAAGAAAAATTGGAATATCCTAAATTGTCACTCAGCAGCTAACAGTTTACCTGAAATGACTGTTCATAATTTTACACCTAAATGTTCTTCCACGATGCGCCCCAAAACAAAATTTCTATGAAGTGTTATGTCATGCAATCAAAACCTGAGTATTGGGGGCCCAAAAGCAGATTGTTTTTTGTAAGTGAAAACAATTACTGTGTATCGTGTATATTGCCTTTATGATAATTTTGTTTTTTAAATTAATTTTTTTTATCTTTTTCAACCAAAACTTTAAAAACCGATTTCAAAAACAATTCAGAATTTTTTAATTTTTTCTTGAACTTTGTTCCTACGATGAACTAAAATACTGATTAGCAAAATTCTTGTCTCAGGCTGTCCGTTTATCCAGTCCTACAGATCTTTCTCTTCTATTTCTGAAGTTGGTTTTGTATTTCAAGACATCGTCTACCGGTACCAAAAGCTCCTCAGAAATTTACTAAATTTTTCAACGACGTTTTCAGTTTTCTTATCTTAATACATTGTACGTGTGCAAGATACCTTCATATTTTGAGAATGAAAAGGCAGTGTATGCATCAAAAATTTCGATTGGTGTTTTCCACATTTAAACTCGAAGTTGAAAATTAGAAACAATTTTCCTCCGCAAAAACTTTTGTGGAAATCTATTCCGCAAAATTGCCGTAATTAGTTTTCAGTTAATTTGGGAGTGAACATTGCCCTTTCAAGGAATGGAAACAATTATCACTCTTGAGAAAAACCCAGTTGGCTTATAAATAAATTGGTTCGATGTTATACTAGATCTCACGAAGTAGCACCAAATATAATTGACTAATAAGGGAAGCACAACTCAAAAAACTTCAAAACATGAGGTTTAAAATAAACAAGGAAAACAATCTTTGCAGCATTTTAATTGCACTAAAATCTCTCATTTCAGAACTCAATGCTGATAGTCATATCTGCTCCCTATTTGAGAGACGAACACACTGTGAAAAACCAAAAGTGGCATGCTGATAACATTTTGGAAATCATTTCTATTGTTGGCACGTAATTATGTACTACAATGCAAAAGCTAATATTTCAGGCTCTTTTTTCAAAAAAGTTTAGACTTACATTAAAATCTTAGTGGCCTTATCTTATTTGTCCAAATTCGCTTCACATCAAAAAAATATCATTTTTGTAATTTCCCCGCACCTCGACACACAACTACCACCGGCAGACGCTCGTAATGATGTGTTGAGTGAAACAGCTAACTGATTACCCATTAAATACAGTTGATTTCGGAGTCAATTCAAGCAGAGTCATCAAAACTGTGAAAAATTTCAAAAAATTTAGAAACTGTGTTCACACTTTGTGTGGATATATTTGACTGTTTAGAAAATCAAGTAAAAGTTAGTACCATTATGCAAAAGGCGTGCAAAACACATGTTTACCTTGAAATTTTACTTGACGTTTACCTTGAACTTTATTGAGAAACAGAAATACTGAAGGGCTGCAATTCTGCCTCTGAAGTTCACAAGATGCAGTAATTAGATTCCAGGGAGTGGAACAGTGGTTTCCACTTGCAATTATTGTATAGTAGTTTTAGAAGTGTTTGAAGTAAAAACTGAAGTGCCCTTTTATCATATAAAAGGCATGGCCGTGAAAATGCTTGGTTTTAATAAGTAATTATGAAAGTTGAAGACGTAGATTTGTTTTGTTTGTAAATAAAACTTGTCTCTATAAAATATTGTCATGAGGAAGACATTCAAAATGTGCAGGATAAGTACTGCACCTTGCGGCTTCAATTTTTTGCTTTAGAGTTGATCTTATGAAATAATATCCCAGATCAAATTTTTATCGAGATACTATCTTTTGCCAGAGAATATTTTGCGAAGTCCATTCAAGTTTTGAATTATAAAATATCCCTTGACTGAGAAGTGCAATCATTCGTTACCTGACAAAGTATTTTTGCAAGACCATTTTTACCAAATCTTTAAAGACTATTCAATTCTTTCAATGCAACACAGAGAATCCTTGAGACTTCATAAGAAATGAAAAGAAATTTGCCTCTCATGATTATCAAAAAGATTTCAAGTGAAACATCAGTTAATCAAAGATTTTAATGAGACAAGAGCTCCTTTTTTTGGCAAGCCATGAAACAAGAGCTCTATTTTTTACAGATTTGGTAGGACAAATGGCTGCCAGCGACAGAGTTCCTCTTGAAAATTCAATTTCAAACTTCAAGAGCCACAACTTACAGCGACACACTTTTCAAATACAAAATCATCAGATTCTGAAATTGACTCCAAAAATTACTCTAGCGGGAACAAATTTATGCAAAGAACAGAGAGTGATGCGAAAAAAATTATAATCCAATAATGATCAGCCAACGAATGCTCAAAATCAAAGCATCAATCAGCTTTGACAAGGAACGGATCTGGACGAAAAAAAAAAACGCCAATTCATTTTGATTGTGGATACAAAAGGTGTAATCCCGCTGTAGCTCCTCACTTTGTTGGTATTTTGGAAACAATGATTCGATCAACCAAGCGTACGTCGGTCGTAATTTTGGTTACTGTTGCCGAGAATGAAGGACTTGTCATTCCGACATATCACTTATGTCTCTTCATGTCCGACACAAATAAAGAAGGGCAAGCCCCAAAATATTTTCTATTGAGACACAAATACAGCCCGTAGTACCATTGATATCAATAAGTCAAACTTTTGGTAGAAAAGATTTCTTGTATACACATGCGTTACCTGCTACTTCGTGGAAACGTTTGCAAACCATGAACAACTAAGACTTTATAAGCTGACCAAAGGGAAAACAAAATCAGAGGAATTGAATACAAATCAGATTGGGTTCGATTTTTACTCGGGTTGAGCTCAGAGGTATTTGGACAACGAGCCGATTTGTATAATACCACAGGCTAATAGATGCAAACTCTTTGTTGTTTGAATAAAAGACGTCAACTGGAGTATTGAACAAACATGCAGTTAAAATGCCTTTTTTTGCACGATACCTGAAATAATTCTCAAAAAATCCTTAACTTCACTAAAACTTTGGTTTAAGCTTACAAAATCATCGTATCCGCTTTGAGAGTAGCTAGCATGAAAATTCAAGCTGTTTATTACAACACAAAATAACAAGACCAAAAAAACGGCAGAACATTATGAATACAAAATGACAATAGGAAAAATGAAGAAAAATTGGAATATCCTAAATTGTCACTCAGCAGCTAACAATTTACCTGAAATGACTGTTCATAATTTTACACCTAAATGTTCTTTCACGATGCGCCCCAAAACCAAAGTTTCTATGAAGTGTTATGTCATGCAATCAAAACCTGAGTATTGGGGGCCCAAAAGCAGATTGTTTTTTGTAAGTGAAAACAATTACTGTGTATCGTGTATATTGCCTTTATGGTAATTTTGTTTTTTAAATTAATTTTTTTATCTTTTTCAATCAAAACTTTAAAAACCGATTTCAAAAACAATTCAGAATTTTTTAATTTTTTCTTGAACCTTGTTCCTTCGATGAACTAGAATACTGATTAGCAAAATTCTTGTCTCCGGCTGCCCTTCCGTTTATCCAGTCCTACAGATCCCTCTCTTCTGTAAGAAATGAAACGAAAATTGCCTCTCGTGATTATCAAAACGATTTTAAGTGAAATTTCAGTTAATCAAAGATTCTAAACAATGTTGAAAATAATTTAATTTGTTTTCCTAAATAAAATATCCTGTCACGATGTACTTGACCTTTCCCAATTCTGTTTTCAGAATTTTCCTGGCATTTTCCGGAATTTTATATAGTAATATTTCCCAAAAACGAAGTAAATTGGAAATGATAAGGAGACGATGCGGAAATAAATAAGTATGTTATCAGGTCGCATCCGATAACTATTCTAGTATTGGGGCTGAATTATTATAGAGTTAATGCTGATAAAACAATAAATAAGAAAAATTCGCTTGGTATTTTTTCTTCACATGCATGATAGGCAAGCCATAACGATTGCAACGTAGCGTGCATACCAAAATCTAGGTCTAATGGTGTCCAAAAATAGAAAAAGTTGACAAAATCTAATCGTGGACATCTATCGATCAATTTCCAGGTTGAGGTCCAAACCGAAATAATCTCTGATCAAACTTTCCAGGCGTTGAGAACAACTTTTATTTAGTGTACCACTTAGTGTATATTTCTGACTCAAAGGATGAGTTTAGCCAGCTTTCTATAAGGAACATCGTGGTCTCCACTTAATCAAAATTTCCTCTGAAGGGGACAAGCCTTTCTATCAGCTGAACTCCTATTTTCTGATCAGAGCTATCGGACTTTAGATGAGTCTCTGATCAGAGCGCTGCTTTTTGTTGCCTCTTGGGAGATCCAACATCTCTTATTTAAAAAATGAAAAAAATAAGTCGTTCTAAATATTCCCTGATCAGACCCAATTGCGTTCGAAAACATTTCTGATCAGACTCAAGTGCGCTCAATGTCGCCTATGATCAGACTCAAGTGTGCTCGAATCCGCCTACGGTCAAACTTTTCAGACCAAATTGGCCTCTGATCAGACCAATTCCAGACCATGGTCCAGACTTTTCAGACCAAAGTTACCTCTGATCAGACCATCACCAGACCATCGTCCAGACTGTAGTGCGCTCTAACTTCCGTCCAGACCCTGTAATTTCGGTCTAGGAACACACGGTTGTGCGCTCCACTGGGTCTGATCATAAACCAATTTGGATCTGGACCTCAACCTGGGCAGTGAGATAACGTACTTCTGAACAATAAATTTCAACAAATTAAGGAAATTAGTAAAAACGGTGCATACCGAAAAAAAGCAGGAAACAAATAGGAAAAACAATAAGAGCAACAGGTTCAAAATGAGTGGGTTGCAGTAGTTCTGTGGCTGCAGTTGTTCTCCAGAGACCCTTAAACAGTGACTTACTAATC
The DNA here is from genome assembly GCF_964194025.1 of Convolutriloba macropyga. Taxonomy (NCBI): domain Eukaryota; kingdom Metazoa; phylum Xenacoelomorpha; order Acoela; family Convolutidae; genus Convolutriloba; species Convolutriloba macropyga. The sequence continues at coordinate 44,291,638 of NC_134482.1, read as the reverse complement.
CAATGAATTACTAAGGAAAGTATAAGAAAGGAAGTAAAAGAAGAGTATTGCTTGTTGAATTAAAAACAAGCCCATAATAGGTCCAATTGACTCAAGATTAGCACAGAGCCAAAAAACTTGTGTTGACAGGCAGCAATTGAGACACAAAACCAGTAACGTATATCTCGAAAGACCATAAGTGTAGACACGTAAGCAAAAAGTCAAAGAACACGCAAAAATAAGAGATATTTTGGCCTAATTTTATTGTTTTTGATATGAAGGAAACGTCTGAAAGTTGAATAGATAAAACATTAGCCCAACTTTTTCTCAACAAATATCACCTAAAACTAGCAAGCTTCTCAGGTATCAGAATAATTTCAATTTGGAGCAAAATGCAAACAAAGAAAAGAATTGTTAAAAAGCAAAATATCGTAAAAGCTGAAATTGATCATTAATTCTCCTTATCGGACAAGTTTCAAACAAGTGAAAAAAAAATTTTGCAAAGAATAGTGTCAGAACAAGGAAACAAGAAACTTTTTTGAAAATGCAGCATGTGAGAAAAAAATTTTTCTCACTTTGCAAAAAAAAAACTTTCAAACGTTCGAATTTCCTTGGCACTATAATCAAAGTATTGCATTGACAAAAAGAACTTCTCTTTCTGTCTTCATATAAATTTCAATACTAAAAACAATCTATTGACCCAAACAATGAAACAATTGTTGTCAACACCTAATCGAAATCCTAGCAATTTAGTTGTCTGAAGTCAAAAAATAAAAATATAATTTGGTAAGTCGGGACTCACCAGCCGATAGGCAATAAACCAAAGTGAAATTTGGGGAACCGTTTATGATCAGACTTTTCAGACCAAATTGACCTCTGACCAGACCAAATCCAGACCATTGTCCAGTCTGTAGTGCGCTCGAACTTCCGTCCTCGAACTTCCGTCCAGAGAAGAATCGGATGAAATACTCGTTTGCAAGTATTTATGGTTCACGAAAGCAATCACTCTCATACGGGTAGCATCTTATTCTTTTTTTGACTAAAATTGCAGTTGATTTCTAAAAGAGCAAAGTTTATTGAATGGAATTTTTCAACTGAAATTCGTTACATTTTGTACAATATAAGCCTTAATGTTAATTAAATTCAAAATTCGCAGTTGATTTCTAAAAGAGCATAGCTTATTGAATGGAATTTTTCAATTGAAATTTGTTACTTTTGTACAATATAAGCCTTTATGTTAATTAAATTCAAAATAAGTCTTGGAATTTTTGTGCTCCTTGAACAAATCCAGCCGATATTTTGTCAACCCAATATAAACATCCAGATCTTTCCCATTAGGAGCATCATTAATAAGACACGATCTGTCCAGCCCACTATTTAGAGGAAGCATTTTGATCGGGTTTCCGTGTCCAAGATTGGAACTGGCGTACCAATCGTACAATTTGTTCCAATTTGTTAGAGCTATGCCTTTCGCATTCGGCATTAATGCAAACCTGCAATGCTTGAATTTGTTCACGTGTGCCTCACAAGATTGGCAGTATTCTTCGTTGATTGAGAGAATGTCTTTTCTGATCAAACATGCTAAGCTGAAAGCGTTTGACAAGTTGACTGATTTCGGAATTTGAGTGTAGGTTCCAATTATGGCACTTGCTATGTACGTGAACGCAATTTTAGGGTCCCTTCGGAACCGGCTGTTTACGAACAAACCCAAAGGTGGGTGCTTCATTTCTCCGTCATTGTCTCAAGATCAGGTTTATTTAGAACCTCAATTTCTCAATAATTTTGTTTAGAAAAAAGCTTTCTCAACCCGCACTTACTACCATTACGTCGCCAATCCTACATTTTGAGCAATCAAATTCGTTTGCTGAAGTCAGCATTGTCCACCCTCCCATGTTTTAAGATAGGGCTTTATAGGCTTTCGCGGACAACAGTAGCAGCAAGGGAAACTAGTTCAAATTTGCTCAAATTTGAAGTAATTTGACACAAATGTCCGCGATTGCGGAATTTGATGGCGCGCGAGAAAGCGGACAGATTTCAGTCACTATTCTGTACAAAATTACGTCTCTTTCATATCCACTCTAAGGTAACTCTAAGGTAACCGCTCTACTTTCCGCGGTTGAAACGTCAATAACTTGCGCAGATTTGAAGTCTTTGTCACTCTTGTCCAGGTTGCTGTTGTCCGCAACTTTAATGTCACTATTATCCGCGTCTTTATTATCCGCAACCTCCAAGTCTCTATTATCCGCCGTTTAAAGTTAGAAGTTAGCTTAATTGTTTTAATTGCTTTTAATTGCTTTAAATTTTGTTTCGGTAAGAAGGAAAACTATTGCCCCTAAAGAATCGGATTAGGTTTTAAATAAAATATCTGATAGATGAAAGAACACTAACAGAGAAATATTTATTAAAAATGACCGACGAACAGAGAAAACAAATAACTACTACAAATGCCTGATGAACAAGGAGTGACCAACAATGACTGATGAACTATGTGATGGAGTTTTTGTATAAAAATATCTTAGAAAATATTTTCACTTAAATCAATAACAACTATAATTAAAAATATCTACATATTTCAATTTCTGGCAGCTGTATCTGAAAAATGCCATATGAGAAATCAGATTATATAATATAAGAAAACAAAAATAACCATTACGACAACAATTATCAATCTTTGTCTCAATGACAATTATCGGCAACTTGCGTGTGCCATTTTAGATGCTTCATCGCAGTAAAGAAAATTTGGAGACGTTCTCTAATGCTTTTTTAATTATACTTGCTGTATCTTTTTTGTCAATCTGTTTAAAAAGTGTTTTCAGACCCGAAAGATAGCTGTTGAAAATAAAATAGGACTGGGGGATTTTTATCAAACTAACCAAAAGACCAACTTTATCTATAAATTGAAACACTGCTGAAGAAATTTTTATCAAAATTACCACAAGCCCCATTTTATTCTTAAAAAACAGTCTTGCAGGTTTTTTTAACAGAATCCAAAGGCTGTTTTTATCTATGAATGGAATTTTTCAACTGAAATTCGTTACATTTTGTACAATATAAGCCTTAATGTTAATTGAATTCAAAATTCGCAGTTGATTTCTAAAAGAGCATAGCTTATTGAAAGGAATTTTTCAATTGAATTTTGTTACATTTTGTACAATATAAGCCCTTATGCTAATTAAATTCAAAATAAGTCTTTGATTTTTTGTGCTCCTTGAACAAATCCAGCCAATATTTTGACAACCCAATATAAACGTCCAGATCTTTTCCATTAGGAGCATCATTAACAAGACACGCTCTGTCCAGTCCACTATTTAGAGGAAGCATTTTGATTGGGTTTCCGTGTCCAAGATTGGAACTGGCGTACCAGTCGTACAATTTGTTCCAATTTGTTAGAGCTATGCCTTTCGCATTCGGCATTAACGCAAACCTGCAATGCTTGAATTTGTTCACGTGTGCCTCACAAGATTGACAATATTCTTCGTTGATTGAGAGAATGTCTTTTCTGATCAAACTTGCTAAGCTGAAAGCGTTTGACAAGTTGACTGATTTCGGAATTTGAGTGTAGGTTCCAATAATGGCACTTGCTATGTACGTGAACGCAATTTTAGGGTACCTTCGGAACCGGCTGTTTACGAACAAACCCAAAGGTGGGTGCTTCATTTGTCCGTCATTGTCTCAAGATCAGTTTTATTTAGAACCTCAATTTCTCAAAAATTTGTTTAGAAACAAAGCTTACTCAACCCAGACTTACTACCATTACGTCGCCAATCCTACATTTTGAGCAATCAAATTCGTTTGCTGAAGTCAGCATTGTCCACCCTCCCATTTTTTAAAATGGGGCTTTATAGGTTTTCGCGGACAACAATAGCAGCAAGGGAAACTAGTTCAAATTTGCCCAAATTTGAAGTAATTTGACACAAATGTCCTCGTTTGCGGAATTTGATGACGCGCGAGAAAGCGGACAGATTTCAGTCACTATTCTGTACAAAATTACGTCTCTTTCATATCCACTCTAAGGTAACTCTAAGGTAACCGCTCTACTTTCCGCGGTTGAAACGTCAATAACTTGCGCAGATTTGAAGTCTTTGTCACTCTTGTCCAGGTTGCTGTTGTCCGCAACTTTAATGTCACTATTACCCGCGTCTTTATTATCCGCAACCACCAAGTCTCTAAAATTCGCCGTTTATAGTTAGAAGTTAGCTTAATTGTTTTAATTGCTTTTAATTGCTTTAAATTTTGTTTCGGTAAGAAGGAAAACTATTGCTCCTAAAGACTCGGATTAGGTTTTAAATAAAAAATCTGATAGAAGAAAGAACACTAACAGAGAAATATTTATTAAAAACGACCAACGAACAGAGAAAACAAATAACTACTACAAATGCCTGATGAACAAGGAGTGACCAGCAATGACTGATGAACTATGTGATGGATTTTTTGTATAAAAATATCTTAGAAAATATTTTCACTTAAATCAATATGAACTGTAATTAAAAATATCTACATATTTCAATTTCTGGCAGCTGTATCTGAAAAATGCCATATGAGAAATCAGATTATATAATATAAGAAAACAAAAATAACCATTACGACAACAATTATCAATCTTTGTCTCAATGACAATTATCGGCAACTTGCGTGTGCCATTTTAGATGCTTCATCGCAGTAAAGAAAATTTGGAGACGTTCTCTAATGCTTTTTTAATTATACTTGCTGTATCTTTTTTGTCAATCTGTTTAAAAATTGTTTTCAGACCCGAATTATAGCTGTTGAAAAGAAAATAGGACTGGGGGATTTTTATCAAACTAACCAAAAGACCAACTTTATCTATAAATTGAAACACTGCTGAAGGACTTTTTATCAAAATTACCACAAGCCCCATTTTATTCATAAAAAACAGTCTTGCAGTTTTTTTTAACAGAATCCAAAAGCCGTTTTTATCTATGAATGGAATTTTTCAACTGAAATTCGTTACATTTTGTACATTATAAGCCTTTATGTTAATTAAATTCAAAATTCGCAGTTGATTTCCAAAAGAGCATAGCTTATTGAAAGGAATTTTTCAATTGAATTTCGTTACATTTTGTACAATAGAAGCCTTTATGTTAATTAAATTCAAAATAAGTCTTTGAATTTTTGTGCTCCTTGAACAAATCCAGCCGATATTTTGTCAACCCAATATAAACATCCAGATCTTTTCCATTAGGAGCATCATTAATAAGACACGCTCTGTCCAGTTCACTATTTAGAGGAAGCATTTTGATCGGGTTTCCGTGTTCAAGATTGGAACTGGCGTACCAGTCGTACAATTTGTTCCAATTTGTTAGAGCTATGCCTTTCGCATTTGGCATTAACGCAAACCTGCAATGCTTGAATTTGTTCACGTGTGCTTCACAAGATTGACAATATTCTTCGTTGATTGAGAGAATGTCTTTTCTGATCAAACATGCTAAGCTGAAAGCGTTTGACAAGTTGACTGATTTCGGAATTTGAGTGTAGGTTCCAATAATGGCACTTGCTATGTACGTGAACGCAATTTTAGGGTCCCTTCGGAACCGACTGTTTACGAACAAACCCAAAGGTGGGTGCTTCATTTGTCCGTCATTGTCTCAAGATCAGTTTTATTTTGAACCTCAATTTCTCAAAAATTTGTTTAGAAACAAAGCTTTCTCAACCCAGACTTACTACCATTACGTCGCCAATCCTACATTTTGAGCAATCAAATTCGTCTGCTGAAGTCAGCATTGTCCACCCTCCCATGTTTTAAGATAGAGCTTTATAGGCTTTCGCGGACAACAGTAGCAGCAAGGGAAACTAGTTCAAATTTGCCCAAATTTGAAGTAATTTGACACAAATGTCCGCGTTTGCGGAATTTGATGGCGCGCGAGAAACCGGACAGATTTCAGTCACTATTCTGTACAAAATTACGTCTCTTTCATATCCACTCTAAGTTAACTCTAAGGTAACCACTCTACCTTCCGCGTTTGAAACGTCAATAACTTGCGCAGATTTGAAGTCTTTGTCACTCTTGTCCAGGTTGCTGTTGTCCGCAACTTTAATGTCACTATTATCCGCGTCTTTATTATCCGCAACCACCAAGTCTCTATTATCCGCCGTTTAAAGTTAGAAGTTAGCATAATTGTTTTAATTGCTTTTAATTGCTTTAAATTTTGTTTCGGTAAGAAGGAAAACTATTGCCCCTAAAGAATCGGATTAGGGTTTAAATAAAAAATCTGATAGATGAAAGAACACTAACAGAGAAATACTTTTTAAAAATGACCGACGAACAGAGAAAACAAATAACTACTACAAATGCCTGAGGAACAAGGAGTGACCAGCAATGACTGATGAACTATGTGATGGATTTTTTTTTATAAAAATATCTTAGAAAATTTTTTCACTTAAATCAATAACAACTGTAATTAAAAATATCTACATATTTCAATTTCTGTCAGCTGTATCTGAAAAAAGCCATCTGAGAAATCAGATTATATAATATAAGAAAACAAAAATAACCATTACGACAACAATTATCAACCTTTGTCTCAATGACAATTATCGGCAACTTGCGTGTGCCATTTTAGATGCTTCATCGCAGTAAAGAAAATTTGGAGAAGTTCTCTAATGCTTTTTTAATTATACAATTATACTTGCTGTATCTCTTTCGTCAATCTGCTCAAAAACTGTTTTCAGACCCGAATTATAGCTGTTGAAAAGAAAATAGGAGTGGGGGATTTTTATTAAACTAAAAAAAAGACCAACTTTATCTATAAATTGAAACACTGCTGAAGAACTTTTTATCAAAATTACCACAAGTCCCATTTTATTGATAAAAAACAGTCTTGCAGGTTTTTTTTAACAGAATCCAAAGGCTGTTTTTATCTATGACACAAATCAACACTGAGTAATTCGTATTAAAATAATCTGAGGCTATCTATAATAAAGTCTACTTCTGCTTCTATTTGTGTTTGATGCCACTAAATTGGTTGCCACTGACCTCACTTCAGTGTCACTTGATCTTAAAAAAAAACAGCGGTGTGTAGCTAAGATCATTGCAGCTTGTTCTTTAAACGTTTTATCTAAATTGTGGACAAAGCTGACAATTGATTTTGTAAGTTAATCGCAGCATAATCAAACTTTAAAGTAGATCGCAGCATATAATGGAATTGGAATAAAAAATAATGCTCAAAACTGCGGACATTTATGACAATTTCCCCGCTCACAAATTGTGGTCATTTGGGGCGTAAAAACGTGATTTTTTAAGATCAGTAACGGAACAATTGTAACAATTGTCCGCAGTTGTTATTGTCACCGTTATCCACAATTTAACCAATTCTATGCCACTCGAAATGAAGTAACAAAATTTTGCCACTCCTTTTTCGCAAACAAGGACTCCGCCGAATTTGTATGATTGGTGACGTAATGACCCTGATGTTATCATTTTCATTTGGAACGTTTGAATTGCACAGAGTAACCCTGAAAACCAGTAACACCTAATACTGAGCAGCTCTTATGATCACAACAGCTGATTTTAGTTTTGCTTCGTTTTTGCTGAAGTTTCAGTTTAATTTGCACCTTTTGAAAAGCACACAGATAAATTGGAAAACCACACAAAATCTGTCCAAGATCTTGAAAACAGTATTTTGCTTCCTGGGATTAGCAATATCTTGCACTAACTGTGAAAAAGTGTTGTGGAAATGCAAGATCTGGTGTTGACTCGTCATGGTTGATGTCGCACTGGGAGGTAAAAATTACGGAAAAGTTTTTTTTTCGTGTTTCGGCAATGGTTGGCAAAAACATAGCATGCTTGAGCTTTTTGAATTATACATCGTCAGGCAGAAAAAAAAGACATATTTTGCATTACTTGGCAAATAACTTAATAACTTATTCTTAAAAAGTATACATAATTGCATTTATCGCTGTTTTCCGCAAAACATAACAAGATAGATTTTGATTTGGCAGAAATGAAAGAAAAAACATAGGCGCAAAAAAATTGCATAAAAAAACCCTCAAATTACTCATTACGGATTAAAATGTAAAGGTGCATATTAGCTTTTGCAATTGTTACCATTTGCAAATGGCTTTTAAAAAGTCTGGCTTCAAAAAATTTTTAACAAAACCCCAATGATGATTGTGCCTAATTTTTATTACTTTTTCGAGCATTTTTTATTTAATCTTATTTCCAAAGATCAATTATAGTAATAAAACGGCTCTTTACTTAGATTCAGATGATATTCAAATTCAATGCAAAAATTTTTAGTCAACCAGAACCGAACATTAACTGCTCTCACATATAAACGTGTTGAGGTTCTAAATGATTTGAGGAAAAAAACTGTTCTAGTATTTACGAATTGTAGCCTCGGGATCGAAGCACGCCTGGTATATGAGAGACAAAATGCAATCGTTAGTAGAGGGCAAACAACCCTGAGCTGCTGCATTTTTCATTTCATCATCTGATGCCGAATTGTAAACATCTTTTTTCAGTTGTTTTTGTGCTTCACTGTCAATGCAAAATGAGGACATTATTGGGGGGTTTGCAAAAACTGCACCCGGGTCGAGGTGTCACCGCCATTCAACGCAAAATTATGTAGGATAAGCGGTTAATGCGGATATTTTTGTAAGATAAGCGGTGAATGCGGTGAAATTACATAAATCAGGCGATGAATGCGGTGAAAAAAACATTATCGGCTGGTAGCGCTGAAATTACATAATTTAACCGCTGAGTTTAGCGGTGAAATTACATAAATTCACCGCTTCGAAAAAAAAGTGTCCAAATTATGTAAGACAAGCGGTGAATGCGGTGAAATTACATAAATTCACCGCTCAACTTAGTGGTGAACTTACATAAATTCACCGCTTAGAAAAAATTGTTAAAGATGTTTGAGATAAGCAAAGAATGCGGTGAAATTAATGGTGAGTGTGGGAGGAGTTGTTAGATTTGCCTTCCCACTAAAACTACCCCTTAATCTTACATCTTTTTGACACTTTTTCTAAGCGGTGAATTTATGTAATTTCACCACTAGAGTAAGCGGTGAACTTACAAAAATTCACCACATTTCACCGCTAAAATATGTAATTTCACCGCTAAAAATTGCAAATCTTACAAAAATTCACCGCGCATGTTTTGCAGAAAGTAGAGTGAATTCGATTTATATTCAAATAAAAAATAATAGAATTTAGTGAGAGATGGCGCAGTGGAAGAAGAAGTGGACGACATACAGGAGGTGAGAGGTTCGGACCCTTGTAAGGGCGGGGAAATTACATATTTTAGCGGTGAATTGTGGTGAAATTTTGTAAGATCACCGCTTAGTCTAGCGGTGAACTTACATAATTTTACCGCATTCACCGCATTTCACCGCCAAATTATGTACGAAATTTGCGGTGAAAAAACTAACTTTTCACCGCTTATCTTATATATTTTTGCATTTTTTTTCTCAACCCGGGCAGCCATTTCCTGGCCCTCGTATGCCTGCATTTCCTCTTTGGAATTGAATGTCCGGATTTCTGGATGTGATGGACGAGGGGTGACGTTGTTTACTTTGAAGTACTTACAACGGTCACACTGTTGGACCTGCAACAAAATCGTGAAGAATGAAAAAAATGTCCCCTCCCTCAACTTTTGTGTGCATAAGATTTTTACTTTACGCCCTAATTGTGCTCGTGCTACGTTGAAAAGTACTAAAGTCCTTCATCAGAATACCCAGTAACACGTAGGCTATAATTGAAGTCATAAAGGAAAGGGGGGTTTTATGGGTTTTCATTTCCGATTTTTTTTCTCGGTGTTTCGGCTGTCAAACCATTGAGTTCTATGAGAAACATGGCCTGCATCAAGTTAAAAACAGTTTTAATCATTCAGTAAATATTGGCTCTCGGATAATAAAAACTTAATTTTACAAAATTCTCAACCTGTTCTCAAAAAAAATCCAGGGATCTTTTCCGTTTGTGCTTCCCATCTTAGTGGGCGCATATTATTTGTAACCCCCCCCCCCCCCGACGCACGTGCCATATTTTTATATGATGATTTACTATGTAGTGGCACGTGCTCTGTAACTGGGGGTAGCTTAACTTACTAGGAGGGGGGGGGGCACAAACGGAAAGATCCAAATACTAGTTACAGCAATATTGAAGAAAAGTCTGCGACCGAGTTGTTTTGATTTGATTTATAGGCTCTCACCTGTTCAAAGTTGTACTCTCCTTTCGTCACAAGTGAACAGAAATCTGTTATTATTACGTAACAGACATTCACATCTATCAATCTGTGATCAAATGTGAAGTTCAGAAACATTCCAGAGTTTCCAGCTAACTTTTGGACTGTGAGGCCGAGAGGGTAAGCATGCGGCTGGGGTTCGACGGGTTTTAAATGTTCCAGGCAGAATTCAAAGTTGAATTTTTGGCTTATTAGTTTCTCTAGAGAAATGATTGAATCCTCGAGGCAGACCAAAATTGCTCCTTCGTTTGATAGATTAACGAATGTTTCTGATTCGTCAACACTGAAAAGCCGATCAATCAATAAACAAGAAAAATGAATGCAGTTTTCTTCTATAAATCAAGATCTTTTGAAAAAATTTATTGAAAATCGTTCCATTATTGAAAAAAAATTAGCCACGCAGCAACCGGTAGTTTACTATTGTAGAGTTTGTCGGTATAAAGCAACCAACTTTTTTTTAAGAATTAAAAACAATTAACTTGGTTAACATAGCGGTGGTTGTCAATACAACAGATCAACAAGCAACCAACTCCAAAGATTAGCTTTTATGACAATCGCAGCCTACTTCGAATGGTTATCTTGAATATTTTCCAGAATGACTGTTGAATCCACACTGCGGTTATCACCGAGATGATTGAGAGTGGGGAAAGGGGTGTTCAAGTGATTGAAAAATGAAATGGACGATAACGCATGCACTGTCTTTTTAAAAGCGTTATCCATCATAGTTCCTTGCTATGTTATCGATAATGTACTGGTTTATATATATATATAAATGATATATATAAATGATATATTGCCAACCATAACACGACCATCATTCTTTTTATGGAAACTTACAAACCATAAAATGGACCATTATGGAAACTTACAAACCATAGCAAGTTCATAAAAAGAATTTTTTTATGGAACTTTATGGGACCATTATGGAACTTTTTATGGTTGGTAAGTTTGGTCAACCCGGGAATACAGCACGCACACACATGAAGTAACACCCGAAAGATATCGCAACAGGGCACATTAATAGACATTTGGAATGTAGCCGAAAAAAGTTTAAGTGTATTAAGTTATTGAGATGACTCATTTGCCGCCTGTAAACTATAACAAAAATTTTTTGGACCAATGAAAATATGTAGGTCAACACTTTCAGTCGTCACCTCTTTAGTCCTCAACCATACCGCTGTTTTTTTCTAATTAGAATAAATGCTTCTCTGATTTATCCAAACTTAAATCCCGGGCCGAGGAATTTGGCCAAAATTATGTAAGATCAGCGGCAACTAGCGTTGACAAGTCGGAAAATTCACCGCAATTTTCTTACATAATTTTGCGTTGAATGCGTTGAATTTTTGTCTTCAAATTCAACGCATTCAACGCAAAATTTTGTAAGAAAATTGCGGTGAATTTTCCGACTTGTCAACGCTAGTTGCCGCTGATCTTACATATTTAGCGTTGAATTTAGCGTAGATCTTACACATTTAGCGTTGAATTCAGCGTAAATCTTACATATTTTTGCTTTGAATTTAGCGCTGATCATACAAAAAATCAAAGCGTCAAATTGAACTATTAATCTCCAGTTGCGTAAGGGACTCGAACTGCAGACCTCCTGTTTGCTTATCGCCTCTTCTACCATTGTGCCACAGTACCTTGGTTTCCTTAAGAGCCCCAATTCTTATAAAGCGTAGATCTTACATATTTTGCGTTGAATTTAGCGTAGATCATACATATTTTGCGTTGATTTTGCGTAGTATTTAACTTAGCATATTCAACGCATTTACCATATGAGGCGTACTGAGAAAATTTTAAATTTTTTTTAAAAGTTTTGAAAAAAATTTAAATTCCTAATATGGCCTGAAATGGTTTTTGCACCGTAAGAGAGCACTCAAAAGTTATTTTTTGCTGACTTCATTTTTCTCACTTGTGCAGTATAGGGGTCGAAACAGTAAAAAGAATTAGTTTTTTGGAAAAAAAACTTGAGAAATTTAAAATCGTAACATGGTCTGAATTGGATTTTGCACTATAAAAGAGCCCTAAAACTGATTTTTTCTGACCTCATGTTTCTCACCTTTGCATTATAGGGTTCGAGAAAGTGAAAAAAATTGATTTTGGAAAAAAAACTTGAAAAAGTTCTGAATTCGTAAAAAGGTCTGAAATGGATTTTGCACTATAAAAGAGCACTAAAAAGTGTTTTTTTGGTGACTTCACTTTTCTCACCTGTGCAGTATAGGGGTTTGAAACAGTGAAAAAAATTAAATTTTTGAAAAAAAAAACTTGAAATATTTGAAATCGTAACATGCTCTGAATTGGATTTTGCACTATAAAAGAGCACTAAACATGATTTTTTTTTGACCTCAAGTTTTTCACCTGTGAAGTACAGGGGTCGAAACAGTAAAAAAATTGACTTAACGAAAAAAAACTTGAAATCCTAAAGTGGTCTGAAATGGAATGAAAAGATTAGCGTTGGATGCGTTGAATTTATGTAAGATCAACGCTAAATTCAACTCTAAATATGTAAGATCTACGCTAAAATTCAACGCTAAATATGTAAGATCTACGTCAAAATTCAACGCAAAATTATGAAATATTAGCGTTGAATGCGTGAATTTATGTAATATCAACGCTAAATTCAACGCTAAATATGTAAGATCTACGCTAAAATTCAACGCTACATATGTAAGATCTGCGCTAAATTTCAACGCAAATTTTTGTAAGATTAGCGTTGAATGCGTTGAATTTATGTAAGATCAACGCTAAAATTCAACGATAAATATGTAAGATCTACGCCAAAATTCAACGCAAAATTGTGTAAGATTAGCGTTGAATGCGTTGAATTTATGTAAGATCTACGCTAAAATTCAACGATACATATGTAAGATCTACGCTAAATTTCAACGCAAATTTTTGTAAGATTAGCGATGAATGCGTTGAATTTATGTAAGATCAACGCTAAAATACAACGCTAAATACGTAAGATCTACGCCAAAGTTCAACGCAAAATTATGTAAGATTAGCGTTGAATGCGTTGAATTTATGTAAGATCAACGCTAAAATTCAACGCTAAATATGTAAGATCTACGCCAAAATTCAACGCAAAATTATGTACGATTAGAGTTAAATGCATTGTATTTATGTAAGATCGATGCTAAATTCAACGCTAAATATGTAAGATCTACGCTAAATTTCAACGCTAAATATGTAAGATCTACGCCAAAATTCAACGCAAAATTATGAAATATTAGCGTTGAATGCGTGAATTTATGTAAGATCACCGCTAAATTCAACGCTAAATATGTGAGATCTACGCTAAAATTCAACGCTACATATGTAAGATCTGCGCTAAATTTCAACGCAAATTTTTGTAAAATTAGCGTTGAATGCGTTGAATTTATGTAAGATCAACGCTAAAATTCAACGCTAAATATGTAAGATCTATGCCAAAATTCAACGCAAAATTGTGTAAAATTAGCGTTGAATGCGTTGAATTTATGTAAGATCTACGCTAAAATTCAACGATACATATGTAAGATCTACGCTAAATTTCAACGCAAATTTTTGTAAGATTAGCGTTGAATGCGTTGAATTTATGTAAGATCAACGCTAAAATTCAACGCTAAATATGTAAGATCTACGCCAAAGTTCAACGCAAAATTATGTAAGATTAGCGTTGAATGCGTTGAATTTATGTAAGATCAACGCTAAAATTCAACGCTAAATATGTAAGATCTACGCCAAAATTCAACGCAAAATTATGTACGATTAGAGTTAAATGCATTGTATTTATGTAAGATCGATGCTAAATTCAACGCTAAATATGTAAGATCTACGCTAAATTTCAACGCTAAATATGTAAGATCAACGCCAAAATTCAACGCAAAATTATGAAATATTAGCGTTGAATGCGTGAATTTATGTAAGATCAACGCTAAATTCAACGCTAAATGTGTAAAATCTACGCTAAATTTCAACGCTACATATGTAAGATCTGCGCTAAATTTCAACGCAAATTTTTGTAAGATTAGCGTTGAATGCGTTGAATTTATGTAAGATCAACGCTAAAATTCAACGCTAAATATGTAAGATCTACGCCAAAATTCAACGCAAAATTGTGTAAAATTAGCGTTGAATGCGTTGAATTTATGTAAGATCTACGCTAAAACTCAACGATACATATGTAAGGTCTACGCTAAATTTCAACGCAAATTTTTGTAAGATTAGCGTTGAATGCGTTGAATTTATGTAAGATCAACGCTAAAATTCAACGCTAAATATGTAAGATCTACGCCAAAGTTCAACGCAAAGTTATGTAAGATTAGCGTTGAATGCGTTGAATTTATGTAAGATCAACGCTAAAATTCAACGCTAAATATGTAAGATCTACGCCAAAATTCAACGCAAAATTATTTACGATTAGAGTTAAATGCATTGTATTTATGTAAGATCGATGCTAAATTCAACGCTAAATATGTAAGATCTACGCTAAATTTCAACGCTAAATATGTAAGATCTACGCCAAAATTCAACGCAAAATTATGTAAGATTAGCGTTAAATGCGTTGAATTTATGTGAGATCAACGCTAAAATTCAACGCTAAATATGTAAGATCTACGCCAAAATTCAACGCAAAATTATGTAAGATTAGCGTTGAATGCGTTAAATTTTTGTAAGATCAACGCTAAATTCAACGCTAAATATGTAAGATCTACGCTAAATTTCAACGCTTAATATGTAAGATCTACGCCAAAATTCAACGCAAAATTATACAAGATAAGCGTTGAATGCGTTGAATTTATGTAAGATCAACGCTAAAATTCAACGCTAAATATGTAAGATCTACGCTAAAATTCAACGCAAAATTAAATCAGATAAGCGTTGAATGCGTTGAATTTATGTAAGATCAACGCTAAATTCAACGCTAAATATGTAAGATCTACGATAAAATTCAACGCTAAATATGGAATATCTACGCCAAAATCAACGCAAAATTATGTAAAATTAGCGTTGAATGCGTTGAATTCATGTAAGATCAACGCTCAGGCGTAGATCTTACATAAATTCAACGCATTCAACGCCAATCTTACATAATTTTGCGTTTTTTAGCGTTGACACCTCGGCCCGGGCACTCCAGGATAAAAAAATCCCAGACAAAACACCCCCGGACGAAACAGTCCACGATCAATTACTCTCAGTCAAAAAATTCGAGATCAAGAATTCTAATACAAAACAGTCCCAAATAAAAGCGTCCCAGATCAAGCTATTTCTCGATAGAACGTTCGCTGACCGTATGGTCCCATACGAAACCAATTAATCAAAGTGAAATAGTCCAAGAAACTGGCCTCGATATTGAGGTTGGAAACACGCTTCCAAAAGCTTCAGTTTATCAAGAAACGGTACATGTCAATGTTCTCAGCATCATAAAGTAACGTGTTCTGAAAGCAACGTATTGGAATTAACACAAACAATTTAAACAGTGAAACTTAGACAGCAAGGTTTTTTGATGTTCAATGAACAGACTTTTATGTCTGATGTCATTGACGTCAAATCGGTTCGTATTCAGTCGACAATTGTTTAGAAAACTTAAGAATACGAAGCCAAAAACCAGCTTAATTGATACATATCCTGGATAAATTTACATAAAAGTTGGTTAAATGAACTTTTTCGGAACTTTCTACGTATATATTAGAACGTATTCAAATCTCATTTTGCAAGATTAGAGAAACTCGAGTCTGATTGACTAAAATTCGTTCATTTACTACGTAACATCATCCGGTCCTAAAGAAGATGTTGAGAAAACTGGTAAAAGTTTTACAAGCGGGCGGACAATTTAAATGGTTGACGCACGCAAAACGGCGGAGCGTGCAACGCTATCAGAGCTGTAACGCAGTTCTTCAATCCAAGCGGTAGGGTAGTTACCCCAAAATTGATTTCCTCAACTATCCAAACCAATTTACTGGTCTTAAGGTGTTGCTCGGCAATCGCCTGTCACTTAGAGCGTCGGTTCAGCGTCGGTACGTACTCTCTGATCCAACGTGACCAAATCGCATTAGCGTACGACTGCGCTTGGGCGCAACGTTTACGATGGTCAAATTCATCTAAGAGAAAATGGTTAGGAGTTATAGCGTTCAAATCGAACGGTTCAAATCGCAAGGATGCGAATTGAGAGCATACACCATGGGACACAAGGTAGAACGCAGCACCTCATCCGTGAGGCGACGCGTGCCAAGGATAGCTTACAACACGCCCTTGAAGCTGCGTACCAACCTCTCCCAGATACCACCTTGATGCGGTGCGCTGGTTGGATTGAACCTCCACTTTATGCCTTTGTGAGCGACCTCAGCTTCAACATTGACAATGTTCCACTTTTGGACAATTTCTCGGAGTTCTTTCACCGTTCCAATAAAGTTAGTGCCATTGTCCGCCAAATCATTGCGGGTGTACCCCTACGTGTACCCCTATGGACTGCTTGTGCTCAACTCCCATAACACGAGAACTGGTCTCCATAATGTAACTATCTGAAAATGGACGACGCGAGTAGTGAGACAGGTGAAGACGAATTCCCTCTTTTTCTCTGAAATACGGCCGTAACATAGAACGGCCCAAAGTAGTCAATGCCGGTGTTTGTGAAGAGAGGAGATTGGTAAACCAGTCTCTCTTTAGGTATGTCAGAAATGATTGGATGCATAGTTACAGCTTGGATTTCTCGGCATCTCAAGCAGTGTACTTTGACGGAACGCAAAGACGATCTTAGTTTCAGTACTCTATAATAGTCCTGCCCAATTGATCTTAGGTACTCAAGGCCCTCATGATAATGCTTACGAGGGTGTGTTAAGGGAACGTTTTTACAAACGTATGACGTGCATCTAAGATGATTGGGTACCTTACGTTAAACTCATCCTCCATTAACCGCTTGATGCGGCCAGAGGAACGGGTTAGTTGATTTGAGCTAAGGAATGGCAAATGTGGAGTAGTTCGGCTTCTCCTTTTAACAGAATTTTGTTCAAGAAGGTCCTTTTATTCAGATTGAAAGGATTCTCCTTGCACCAAGTACTGGACATGACGCTCGACTTCGTCAAACTCAGTAGGATCCGAAATGCTACCGTCGAGGTTACGGTAGCTGACATGTTTCAGCAATAGCCGGAGAACGTATGCGGCAATACGCAAGTACTTTTAATAAAAACTAAACTTATCAAAAGGGGATAACGAAGTAACGGGAATTGTCTGTTTTTAACAGATGTAGCCAGAGATACAGTGTCTTCTATAGTGACTGCTTGGTTGTCGCCAAATTTGAAGGTATTAATGACGTCTTTCTTCGGTACGAACGGGAAACGAGAATTAGTTCCGAATTGCGGACCTTTGACCAAACTTCATAGTTGCAAAGCTTTAGCGGACATTCCACGCGTGATAGCGTCAGCTAGCGACGTGTTCCATTGGTCAACTCTGGTATGCTACAAATTTTCGAAAACACGGTTTGCAACAAAACACTGTTGTCACCTCGCCAGGAGGAGTTGATACTCGGGCTTGAAGGAATACGACAGCACAAAAACTATCCTGGGAACTGTCACCGAACATATGCAGCTCTACATTACCAAAGGGTCCAGTAAAACAACTTTGAGGAATTTTGATGTTTTCAAGATTGGGTAAGTCCGCACTTCAAACCAAGAATCTATGAACCTTGTCTTGCGAGAGCTCATCATTCCAATGTTGTCTTGTGACACGCCAGATGTCTTTTAATAGCAGTCAAGCACCAATAGCAAACGGTGCGACAAGACAAATATGGGAAAAGTCGAGAAAAGACTTAGGACCAAGCGCTGCGTAAGTGGCTTGGTGATAGCGCAGCTTGTACCCCTACTCACAACTTAAGTGTCATAAGTGTGATCCCCCTTTAGCCCAAACACGCGCAATGAATATTCCTGGCTTGAAACAGAAACCTTGGGCTCAGTAGGTTGAGGAGAACCATCAATTCGATCCACAAGATTTGGCACATTGCTTATAAACTTTTTAAGCTTGAACCCACCGAGATGGAGAAGATGTACCAATTCCTTAGATCTATTGATTGCTTTCTCAGGAGTCTCCACTGAGTCAAGGTAATCGTCCATGTAAAAGTTTTCAAGGACGGCTTTCGCAGCTTCGGGGTAAAATTTGGCATTGTCTCTCGCATTTCGTTGAAATTCATAGTTGGCGCAGGTGGTCGAGTCCTTAGCCCCAAAAAAATAGCGCGTATATTGATACACTACAACGTTTGTTGTGAGGTTCTCCTGCTACAAAAGTCGAAGTGATGGTTGATCTGAGGTTAATACACCCACCTGTAGAAACATTCCATCGATGTCAGCAGACACAGCGTATTGCTGCTGTGGGAAGCGGAGAAGTACATATAAAAGGTTTTGGAGCAGATCAGGGCTCAAGAGCAAGGGATTATTCAGCGAGACTCCATGAAGTTTTTATGCGCCAGTGAGCACCCTACGCACCTTAGCGGGTGCGTACAATTGGTTCGAAATTAAAACCCAGGTGATAGGGTAAATACCAATTTTTATCGGACCGGTTTTCAACCTTGTGAGCATCCGGAACCTCAATTAAATATCGCTTATTTAGATCTTCGTTGATGCTACTAGTATACTTCTCTAACGTCTTCATAATTGGCCAATCGTTTTCTGAGATATTTTAGCTGCACTAGGGAGGAAAACTAATTCTTTGGGAGCTTGGTATAGTCTGCTGCTCACCGTTTTCCGACATCGTATCTCAGGCCATTGTGTACGGTGGTATTCTAAAGGATTTCATGAGCCCTTGCGTATGCTACAGATCGTAAATCGACCTGCTTGTTTGCCCCGAACGATTCAATGTTGTACCATGATTTTACTTGACTTGCTAACTCAATTGATTATGGCTTTAAAGCACGATGAGGTTAAACACGAAATCAATGGTATCGAACCGCTTAAAACTTGCTTGCCTTCTTGGTGATAAATCTAATTAATTCACACAAATGAGCAAAAGAATGCATCAATGTTCTGTCTTACAACTTTTTTGGAATTTGTCTTTTTTGTTGAGCCCTTCTAAAGAAGATGACCCAGTCAAACATATTGAGGGCTTCCTCTAAAATTGTCCAGATACCAGGGTTACTGACTCCGGCAATCGCTAACCAATCCCAGCTCTGCTTTCTCGAATTCTTGTTAGTCAAGGGTATTATAGATTTTGTTCAAACAGTTGTTCAAATATGTTTGCAAACTTTGGGTAGAGTCCTTTTTTGTGAACCCTCGGCGACTGCTTTTTTAATTAAAAAAGAATAATTGTTTGTGTGGCTCCAAAATTGTTGTCCACAGGGGGCGTTTGAGGGAAATTCTGTTGGTAAGGATGTAACTTTTAACAAATTGACAACTTTGGGCAATAACAAACACGATGCTTGGGATATTTTGGGTAAAGACAGCCTGGATTTGCGCCTCCGCGGGAGCAATTTACCAACCGCATTTATCGACAAACCAAATTTAAACGATGTTGATGTTAAATTTGTAAATTTGCTTCTTCCAGTGAGGGTCGCGGGTCCATATTGAAGGTGAAAACACGCTTTCGAAAGCTTCAGTTTATCAGGAAACGGTACAAATCAACGTTCTCAACATCATAAAGCAACGTGTTCTGAATGTCCGGTATTAGCATAAAGACGTACAATTCAACCAGTGAAGCTGAGACGGAAAGATTTTTTGATGTTCAATTAACAGGTTTTTTCGTTTAAGAATATGAAGCCAAAAACCAGCTTAATTGATACATATCGTGGTTATGTTTACTTAAAATTAGGTTAAATGAACTTTTTTTTGGAACTTTCTACGTATAATAGGACGTATTTAAATCTTGTTATAAAGATTAGGAATACTCAATTCTGATTGGCTAGAAACCATTCATTTACTAGGTAATACTCGAGAAAACTGTCCTAGACAATTTTGTGTCTGGTGAAAAAGATCTATACCCTTTAGTCCCAAGTAAGTAATAAAAAATAAAAAACTTATCTGCAGAAAATTATGTATGTAATATCCAATAAAGCCATGTAAGAGTTTGTGCAAAATTACAGTTTGATTAAAAACTGTTGTAAAAATCAGCCTAATTTTATTTTATTGGCATACAAATTTTAGCAAAACTCGAGGACTGCTTTTGTTAATTGGTGTACATGCATTTAATCCGTTGTTTAGCCAGAATTGGTTTACCTGCGACTGTTTTTGCCTACTTTCTTTGGTCTATGTTGTCTGTGACAGTAGTTGACGACAAAATTTCGAAAAAAATAACGAAAAAGCGCTAACTGTCCACAAGACAAGATTATATTCAGCTTTTTTGCTTCTTCATTGCCTATGGATTTTCTGGATCTGTTATGTTTTGCTTTCCCCCAGCTTAGTGAGCATAAATTTTTTTACGTGCTATTTTCTTACATAGTAACGGGCTATATAACAACATATAATTTGCAACTGGGGGTCATAAAAAACACCGGGGCAGCCGAAACTGAATAGATCCGATTTTCTTCATATTTCTTGATATTAGATTTTTGTGACTTTTTTTATTTTGAACTGACTCTTGCTGATTTTTGCCGTTAACGCCGACTATTGACTTTCTGCTTTGTTGCCTTAAACAAAAACTTGTAGTGGGAGTGCAAATGATTCTGTTTTATTTGGACAGAATTGGGAAGTTTTTCATTTAAATCAAGCAAGATTTGTGAATTTTTTTTCCATAAAGGCTTAAAACTCCATCGTTTTTCTTTCTAAAACCTTTCCTGTGATGATCCAGATTAAACAAAAATGAACCAATAATCATGGCCGTTTTAGAGAGCACTTGCTTTAGATATCAGACATTCGAAATAAGGGCTCAGGGAAGCAGATAATATACACCCACTAAGCTGAGGAGCAACCACTAATATACACACTACCACTGCGGGGCAAACGGAAAAAAATGCACGGTTTAACTTTTTTACGTTTTTTAATAATTTGTTTTTCGTCCTTAGTGACAATATTGTTTTCAGTTTCCTCCAAATTCAAGCCCATTGCCACTTGAAATGTGCAACAGACACAATTTGTTTAAATTTGAGAGTCGCGTTATTTTTCAGCAGAGATATTGTCATCAGTTAGTTTTTTGTTGATTCGAGATGAAAATTCTCTGCACTCTTAGTTATCTCGAAGAGTCATTTTTAATAAAAGAAGCTTCGAACAAGCAACAGTCCCGGACTACACTAAATTATTTTTTCAGCGCTGAATCATTATAACTTTTGTTCTGAATTTTGGACTGTCAAGTATCATGATCATGTCAAAAATTAGGCTGATCAGAGTAAAAAATCAGGACAACCTAGTTTCTCTGAATTTGTTCTGAACTACATGACAAAATCAGACTGTGGCATTACTGATCAGAACAAAATTTTAGCTTGAAGAAAAAATCTCAGAAAAAAACTCGGCATGAAAATACTCTGAATTTAATATGAGAATAACGAAAGAACAATAGATCCGGAGGGAAGGGGGGTTGTATCACCACCGACAAGCTAGAAAACAAGCTAGATTCTTCAGCCGAGAGTCCAAGTACTGCAGTGATTTCAATTATGTTTACTGTATCTATTTCAGTTATTCCAAGTAACTTTTGGCCATGTCTTTGAGCCCCCTTCCACCGACCCCCCTTCACTATACTAGAGCTCACTATAACGAGCCCAATTTGGTGGTAACAGGTCGTTATATTTTTTCTAGGGACGGACGCCAGTTTCTATGCATACTTTAATGCGATTCTGTCATGATTGTTTTTTTTGTTACAATCGAAAATTTCACTTTTGCATGATTTTTGTCTGATCATGGTAAAAATCATGTTCTATTCTGTCAAGTACAAAATCATGATTTAAAAAGTTTTCCTGAATTTGTCCTGCTCATAAAAACATAAAATTGGACTGCAAATGTACTGATTCAGAACTGATTTTGTGAAATAATATGGGAATGTAAAGATTCAGCGCTGAATTGTCCTGGGACTAGGGTCCGGGGTGGTTATTCATCAAGCTATAACGATTATTATCATTAAGCTTATTCGAAGTCAAACAAGTTTCTCCATTCTAGTGCTTTCTTGATTTTCGTGATTTTCTTCTCGGAATTTAAAGCATTTCTTAAAAAGGAAATTTGATATTGACTGCAACACTTTGACTTTAAGTAGAACCTTTAAATGGGATAAATTTTACACGCTACGGTCATTTAACTTTTTTGTTAAATATCGAGCATGAATAGCCATAAGTCTTAAAACTGTATTTTTTGAATGAAAATGCTAGACTTGATGGATAGTTTGATGCTGTGTATATTCTTCTCCTGGCGTTTTGATCGGATACAGAGACCTCTGTCAATGAATATTTCAACTTTTGTGTTACTGACTGGCTGTGTTAATAAAAATCACAAGACAGTCATTCTTTTCCGAATTAATTATGTGAAATAAAGTCTGGGTTGAATGAAATGATGGAGTTGATTGCGCACTTCTAAAGCATCCTCTATGTTGTGTAACAATAAAGTCAAGAGAAGTCATTCAGCGCATGAAAACTTGAACAAGTTGAAAACGTTTACCAGCAAACACGTAATCATTGAAAAAACTGTAACAAAAACCTTTACTGAATATAACTCTTTGACTAGAGAACTTTTTCCCCTATATAAAGAACAAGTAATTGGTGAGCTTTCTTCGGAGAGAACCTTCTTTTATGGCCCTAAATGTCGGACCTAATTCTCTTCACAGCTCTACATTCTGAGCACATGCTGGCACAAGACAAATGCATCACCCGTCAACTGTCATAGCAAAGACGTGAGGCCCGCAGACTGTCAGACGTTACCCATGGGTAACGTCTGACAGTCTGTAGGCGTCACACGTTACCCCTGGAGGGCTGTTTTCCACTACGGTTCAGAGGTCACCGTCGTTGATTGCCCGGGGATTCAGATGTCAACTCAAGAAGTCCTGTTCCCCGGTGAGATCAATTCAAAAAAATCAATGTTTTTCTACAGGTCAAAAAAAGAAAAAAGTACAAAACCTGAAAATTGTCCCCTTTTATCTAAATTTATTGCCATTTTAGACAATATTTCTTTGAATTATAGTTGTCAAAATTATTTGAACACAATGACAAATTCTTAGTGCAAGAAGTCGATACTAAAAATGGAAATTGACGGAAAAAAACGTTTTTGAAAACAGAAATTCAATAAACGTTTTTTTTCAATTCTTGGCTCGATATTTTTACATAATATGTTTCTAATAGTTCAATCTCGCTCTTGAACTTGTTGTTAGCGAGCTAATAGGTCAATATTCGGATAAATTCAAACAGCTATTCAGAAACGAAAATTGACAAAAAAAAAACGTTTTTGAAAGCATAAATTCAAAAAGCGTTTTTCAAATTCTTGGCCTGAAATTCTTATAGAATCTACTTTTAATAGTTCAACCTCATTTTTGAACTTCGTGCTAGTGAGCCAAAAAGGTCATTAATTGGATAAATTCAATAAGCTGTTCAGAAACGAAAGTTGACAAAAAAAATTTTGAAAAAAGAAATTCAAAAAACGTTCTCTAACTTGTTGGCCTGAAATTCCTAGAAAATTTACTCTTAAAAGTTCAACTTCACTTTTGAAGTTTTTTCCAGTGAGCAAAAATGCTGATTTCGTCGATAAAATCAATTAGATTTCCAAAAACGTATAATTGATGAACAAAAACGTTTTTGACAACAGAAACTCGTTAATTGAATAAGTTCATTTAGTTTTTCAAAAACGAAAATTGACAAAAAACAGTTTCGACCAGATAAAATCAAAAAAGCGCTTCTAAAGTGTCGGCTTCATATTATTATCAAAAGAAAATTATGACGATCCAAACCCGTCTCTGAAGCGGTTTCTTGTCAATTTTTCAACAGAAATTGGCTGAAAAAAACTTAAATAATCCCAAAAAACTGAGAAAATCTTGCCATATTCTTCAAAAACAAACAAAAAAGAGAAAATATTATCTTATTTTTCTTTTCCGCAAAGCTTAATTTTTTTTGCAGAAATCCTCGGTCTCAGACGTTGCCGTCTGTGATTTCCCTTCCCGATTGGATTCCGACATTACCATTATCAGATGAAGAGCCTTTGTAGAGAAAACGGTCTCAGAACTCACCAAAGGTTTTCAAATATTTCAGCAAAAACGTTTTTTTCCAGAAAGAGATATCAGACGTTGTCTCAACTGAAAACAAAAAGTAACCCTCAGATACATAGATTACATCAGTTAAAAAAGCAACATCAGATCAGAGTGTACAACTAGAAAGAGAGATAAAGCAAAATATTTTGAGAAATAACGAAAATTTTGAAACTCACATTTTTTTTCAAGTTGCGTGCAATCAAGTACACTTCTTCAACTTGTTCTGCCGTTACTGTAACCCTTGTTGCCGAAACGCATCGAAGTTTTATAATTTTGCTGCTTTTAGCCCTCAAAACAACAAAAAGCTCCTATTCATCAATCAAATAATTTAGTTGGAGTTAGAGAGCCAAAATGAAGTTCGGTAGTTGGTTTCATAAGTTTTCTGGTAGGTTAATTACAATTTTTTGGGGGGAAAAAAGACAAATTTTGAAGTTCACAAGAAAAAGGAGTTTAATGTAACAATTATTTGAGAAACAAAGAATCCTCGATTGTTTAATCAGTTTAATAACAGTGTGTTTCCACAAAACCACAATCAATTTCTTAATAAAACTACTCGGCAATTTTAATCACTTCCTCCTCGGAATTACAACCAGGAACTAACGAAAAAATAACTTTTGGCTCAATTTTGCTCAAAACAACAATTTCGCCAAACAATCTGCAAAATCATCAAATTCAAACTGCCTCTGACTTTCCAGCATCTTCCGTGCCCTGCGGTGCAAAGGTACCAAATTTTGTTGATCTACAGTCACAAAACAACGCAAAACAAAACCAATTTTGTCACCCAAACAATCGGCCAAGTAATTTATTTTTAACCAACTTACAAGCCAATGCATCAAACGCTAATTTCAACCTTGTTTCATGGTTCACAAACGTTGATTATAAACATTTAATTAACTTACCTCCCTTAAAGTTGAAAAACTCTAATGGAAATCCTCTTCGCTTCCATGAAAGAATCAAGAACTTGCATAGTATGATTCACCTTAACACTGTAATCAGAGGAACACACCGAATAAAATATCTGCAGAAATGATATACGCATAATCTTGCAACCTGTCGTACTACCAGACAATCTTAAACGTGCTGAAAAATCATTTCGGTGAACGAACCATTGTGGTTAACACCTTTATCAACCAACTTGAATATTGGCAAATCAATCATCAGAATAAACGGACTTTTGTTGTTTTTTCGTCTTTTTTGAAACGATTTGTTCAGGCATTTCAGAACCTTGGTCTTATACCACACCTCTAATGAACAACGCTTTTGAAAAAACCAAAGAAAAAGTTCCACACAACGTCATCTTGAGGTGGACCGAGCAGTGTCTCACTGAGCTCCACTCAGACCCATCTCTTGCAGAAGTCTAGCAGTGGTTAGAGCTTCAAGCTCAAGTTTATGATAAAGTTTACCGGGAAAATCCCACGAGAAACACATATCAGAATTCCATTAAATTTGGAAACTCAAACTTCAAAGCTTATACAGCTTACAGAAACTACACATCAAAACCTCTAAACTCTCTAGTTGTTAATCAGAAAAGGAACCGAAAGCATCAATTGCAACAAAATCTGCAGCCGAAGTCAATCAATTCTTATCCGAAGAAATTCAACACCACAAATTGACTTAGCAAAAAATACCACAAAGAGACACGTCTGTCAACTAAACAATGCCAAATATGCAGTGGTTTCCATCATACGGCAGTGCATTACCCAGCAAAACAAATCAAACTTCTAACAGCAGGTTTTTCAATTGAAAACACACAAAAACATCTGCCTTCTTTTTCGTCAAACAACAAGACAATGGTTGAAAATCCAATCAACAGTTCTCAGGCAAAAGGCCAGGAGAAAAAGAATTCAGACAACTGCTACGCACAATCCATCAACGAAGAGAACCAAACCAACCCTCAAAGACGAACCCTAAATAGAAGAAGTAAATACCAGTCTTTTAGTATCAACCAGAGTCCCGATGCACTAAAAAAAACTGGCATGAGCACCTTCAACTCATCCCTGTTTCGTTTCTGGAAAGAAAAAAAGCCTTCAGCACATACGTATTAATTGATCCTGGTAGTCAATGTGGTTTTGTTCTGGATGCCATTTCAGAATATCTTGAGCTTCCATGCAAATCTCATCAATCAGTTCCCTGTTCACTTCCTTAAAAATGAAAATAACCTAACTCCCTTTTTAATAAACGAATCAGTCACCATTACAAGTTACAAATCAACAGAGATATCCTTTGAACTCTCTCGAGTGTACAGCACACCATCTTTGAATGTCAAAGCCGCAAATGTTTTCCAATGAAATCAAAATTGCGAAGCATTCAACAACCTAAGCCATATTCACTTTCCTTATATTGCCTATGGCAAAATCGGTGCCCTCCTTGTTGCTAACGCCTTTGCATTTACCTATCCCCCTCATGTCATTCAAAGAAATCAAAATCAACCGTTCGGTGTCCAAACTAAAATAAGTTGGACCTTAGCCGGTGAATACGAAAATTGTTTCACAAACAACCATCTGAAATCCTCCAATCTGCCAAAGGAAGCCTTCGTCTTCCAAGTTTCAAGAAATTGAACCGACAAGCCCGATCTAGACAAACTAGTTGCACAGTTCTGGAGAACTGAATCGCACGGAACCCAAACAGACAGAAAGCCTTCATCTCCCTTTAATCAAAGGTTCCTCCAGATAATGAAAAAATCAATTGTTTTCAATGGAAAAGATTTTAAGAATACACTGCCTTGGAAAAAAATTACGTTTCCGCCCTCAGTCAAGTCAAAAGCTTGAATAAGCGACTCGAGCGTAACCCTCAACTTCGTGATAAATATAAAAAGACTCTGCAAACTGACTAAGAAAAACTACGTGAAACCAGTTGAGATGCAAGATCCACCGCCGGATCGAATCTGGTGTTTCTCAAATCACTCAATTGAGAATTCTAACAAGCCTGACAGGGTTGAGCGCGTCCCAAAAGCCACCTTCAAACTGCGCGGACAATCACTAAACATTAACTTGATAACAGGTACTGACCTGCTTAAAAACCTGCTTGGAGTCCTTACGCGTTTTTGTAAAAATCCAATTGCAGTCCTCGCGGACATCGAAGGCATGTTCACGCAAATTGCATTCAACCCAACTGACCAGTCAGCCCTTCATTTGCTGTGGATAAACG
The DNA here is from genome assembly GCF_964194025.1 of Convolutriloba macropyga. Taxonomy (NCBI): domain Eukaryota; kingdom Metazoa; phylum Xenacoelomorpha; order Acoela; family Convolutidae; genus Convolutriloba; species Convolutriloba macropyga. The sequence goes on along the minus strand of NC_134482.1, from coordinate 44,264,196 downwards.
ACAATGAAATACGATAGTATCAATTTACAAGACTAATTTTTTGCCCCCATCCTGCGCGATCAATGTTTTGAATCGATGCGTTGATAAAAACGGAGATAAATATCCCGAAGTAGTCATAGCCGTCATGAAAACTTTTATATGGATGATTATATCCAGTCCCAAAATGCGGTAACGAATGCCTCAAAGACAGTTTATCAAATCATTCAGAGTCTTCAGGAAGGCCTTTTCCGCCTCACAAAATTTTTAATGATCCAGATGTTCTGGATAACATAACAACAAGGGACATTGAAGAAAACAGTGAGATTGTCAGAGTCTTTGCACAGTAGTGGAATCTGAAAAATGACACCTTCACTATAAAACCCATAACAAATCTTCCACGGATGCAATTGAGCGTACTCAGAGGAAAATGTTTAGCCTTGTATGCTCGATATTTGACCCTGTTGGCATACTGTCACTTTTGACATTCCGTTTCAGAACCCTTCTCCATGAAATTTGAAAATTTGGATGAACGTCGCATGAACGACCGCGCGTATAAAATAAGCAGAAGACCTCAGAAAACATTAGATTAATACCTCGAAAAGCCTGAAGTACATATTAACAGAACACTAACAAGTCTCCAACACTCTGAAAGCAGTAAAGTGTATTCGTTGATGCCTCAACAGCTGCAATGACAGCTGCGTACCTGCGAATAACACAAAACCATTCAGAGGTAACAGAAACTTGTTTCTTCAATGGAAAATTCAAACTTGCTCCAACAAAGCAAACAAGCGCATTTAAACTTGAACTTGAATTATTTTGGTTTTATAGCAGAGTTTCAATCAACAACATTTTTGAAAAAGCCAAGAAAAGGTTCCACACAATCTCATCCTGAAATGGACCGAGCACTGTCTCACTGAAATCCACTCAGACCCATCTCTTGCAGAATTCCAACAATGGCTAGAGCTTCAAGCTCAAGTTTATGACAAAGATAACCGGGAAACTCACATGAGAAACACATTCCCCAAATCGAAAAATTTTGGAAACTCAAACTTCAACGCTAAAACTGCTCACCGAAACTACAAATCTTAACCTTTAAACTCTCTAGTTGTTAATCAGAAAAGGAACCAAAAGCATCAATTGCAACAGAATCTGAAGCCGAAGTCAGCCAATACTGCTCCGAAGAGATTCAACACAAACGAATCTTGCGAAAAATGCAAGAGCAATCACAGCATTGCAACTTGCCCTGAATAGCAGCTCTGTCCTTCTAATGAGAGATGCCGCATTGTTAGAAAAAACAGTTTGTGTACAAAATGATTTAGCAAAAAACACCGCAAAGTGACATCTCTGTCAACTAAAGGATGCCAAATATTCAGTGGTTTCCATCATGCAGCATAATTTTCCTTGGATGCAATTTTCCGCATACAGCAGCAAATTTTCCACGGATGCAACTGAGTATACTCAAAGGAAAATATTTACTCTTGTATGCTCGATATTTGACCCTCTTGGCATACTGTCACTTTTGACATTCAGTTTCAAAACCCTTCTCCATGAAATTTGAAAACTTGGATGAACGTCGCATGAACGACCGCGCGTGTAAAATAAGCAGAAGACTTCAGAAAACATTAGATTAATGCCTCGAAATGCCTGAAGTACATATTCACAGAACACTAAAAAGTCTCCAACACTCTGAAAGCAGTAAAGTGTATTCGTTGATGCCTCAACAGCTGCAATGACAGCTGCGTACCTGCGAATAACAAAAAACCATTCAGAGGTAACAGAAACTTGTTTCCTTATTGGAAATTGCAAAGTTGCTCCAACAAAGCAAACAAGCAAACCTAAATTTGAACTCGAAGCTGCAGTAATTGGAGCTGGGCAACATTCTCCTGGGGTATGGTAGGTTACAAAAGTCTCGATCATCTTCAGAGCCAATCAATATTCGGCCTGTGAAACCAGCTGTCGTAGCAACAACAGCACATACAGCCTTAAATGCTCCGGAGCCAATGATAGATCCAACACGTTTTTCGTCTTGGAAAAAAAATGCTACTCACCTTAGCCACTGTCTTTAACTTACTGTTCAGAGCAAAGAAACTTTGTGACAGCGAACAACAATACCAGAACAATGACACTGATCTGTCCCGAAGACATTTTATCAAATGCTTTCAACAGAGTTCATTTCGATTGACAATTTCTTCATTAATGAAAGGCTTCAAACTTCATTTTAATTGCAAATTACGTGACTTCAACCCAATCCCCAATAAAAATTGTATACCCCGTCCAAATTGAAGACTTGACTTTGCTCCCGATGAGCTTGAAATGGAGAATTTCCAATTATTCTGCAAGCGAAAGACACAATCACACGCTTGTACTTGGAAAATGCTCATCTCGTATGCATTCGTCAGGGAGCAGAAACCGTCAATCGTTTGTTCAGCAACAATTCCACGTCTTTGGCTTGCGAAAATGTCTACTTAGCATAACATTTTGCTGTTTTTTATGCAGAAGATATAATGCGGAGAACATACAACCAATCATGGCTCGTCTTCCCGCTTTCCGTTTCCAATCAGCCGCAACACAATTCCCATTTTACAATAGTGGTGTCGAATTCTTTGGACCATTTTATATAGAGGAAACAAAAAGAAAAAACATTATGGTTAGTCTTTACGTGCTTGACCACGTGAGCAGTTCACCTTGAAAGTTGCCCCGATCTCAACACCGGTGCATCCCTAAATGCATTTCGACGTTTCACAGGTAGACGATGTGAACCGAAATTACTGTGCAGTGATAATGGAAGCAATTTCATTGGAGCGTCAGAAGAACTCAAAAAAAAGTGTAAAGAGCCTTGACACCGGGAAAATACACAAAGTTCTTGTAGCTAAAATGATCAGGACTTGGAAATCCAAGCCGCTGTATGGCCCCCGGTTTGGCTGTGTTTGGGAGCGTTTGATACAGACAGCGAAATGACTCTCGCGCCTAACCACTTCCTGATCAGTCGTTAATTCAACTCTCTGGCACCAGGAAAGATTCCAGTCAGCTTGAGCCATGGAGAAATCTGCAGCAGATGATGAACCACTTCTTGAAGCAATTTGTCAAAAAACACGTGCCGACAATTTTCATGAGATCCAAATGGAATGAGAGCAACCAGTCGCCACTTATAGTTAATGACGTTTTCTGGATCCTGAAAGACATGACATCTCGTGGAATTCGGCCTCTTGGGCTTATGTTGGGGTGTATCCTGGACGAGATGGCAACGCCGTGTGGTGAAGGTAAAAACGGCTTACGGTACGTTCGTTCGCCCCGTTTCCGCAGTCGCACTCGTTTTGGCTGATTCGCCCTATTTTCTAAAAAATTCACGTAACGGCTTCTAGGCAACTTGGGTTAGCCTCTCTTCGACAACCTTTTCAAGTATTGCTGGGCCCCTGTGCGTTACTCTCTCTCTCTCTCTCTCTCTCTCTCTTCGACGACCCCCTCAAGTGTTGCTGGCCCCCTCAAAAGTTGCTGGTAGAGAGCAAAGCTGTCTTGAGTTTATGACCTCACACAAATGTTGCTGATCTTCCCAACAACGAGATGCCTCTTGCACCTAACCACTTCCTGACCAGTCTTTTATTCAACTCTCTGGCACCAGGAAAATTTGACAGCGATTTTAGTCAGCTTGATCCATGGATAGATCTGCAGCAGATGATGAGCCAATTCTTGAAGGGATGTGTCAAAGAACGCCCGCCTACAAAGCTCATGAGATCCAAATGGAATGAGAAGAACCAGTCGCCACTTATAGTTCATGACGTTTTCTGGATCCTGAAAAACATGACTTCTCGTGGAATTTCGCCTCTTGGGCGTATGTTGGGGGTGTACCCTTGACGAGATGGCAACGCCGTGTGGTGAAGTTAAAAACTACTTACGGTACCTTCGTTAGCCCCGTTTCCACACTCGCACGCGTTTTGGCTGATTCGCCCTGTTTTCCAAAAAATTCGCGTAACGGCTTCTCGGCAACTTGGTCCACCCTTTCTTCGACAACCTCTTCAAGTATTACTGGGCTCCTGTGCGTTACTCTCTCTTCGACGACCTCCTCAAGTGTTGCTGGCCCCATCTAGTGCTGCTGGTAGAGAGCAAAGCCATCTTGAATTTACGACCTCACACAAATGTTGCTGATCTTCCCAACAACGAGATGCCTCTCGAACCTAACCACTTCCTGACCAGTCTTTTATTCAACTCTCTGGCACCAGGAAAATTTGACAGCAATTTCAGTCAGCTTGATCCATGGATAAAACT
>NC_134482.1:44249954-44252454 GCF_964194025.1 Convolutriloba macropyga | reverse complement strand
GTTTTTCGCATAATTGTTTTTCGTGCTACATTTTTCTTATTATAGATTATTTTTGTTGTTTTGTCTCCTATGGAGAAGTGAAGTTCGGAAGCTGATATCTTACGTGGTTTCGTTAGTGAGAGCGGAATGTTCTCCGAATCATCCGAGTCTATCTCCAACGGAGTTGCTGTGACTGGGGAAGGGCATGAGGAGTATTGACTGTCTAATTCTTCTTCTGATAGACCGTCTCGCCTCCACATCTCTTCTGGAGTTAGTACGTTGTGGCGTAGCAACTTCTTGTCTAAACAACGCAATTTGAGTTTGTTGTAATTCAAGTTTTTTTGGAGATGGTTTGCTTAGTATATTCGACAATTCGGTGTTTGGTTTTCTACCGAAGTGTGCTTCGAATGGAGTTGTTTTTGTTGTTCTATTAGGAATTAGTCTAATATTTTCCATTATATTTGCTAATCTAGAGCTGAGTTTTTCGTTGCTCCATTCGGGGTCTATGTTGAGTAGAGCTAGTCTGCGTTTTATTGTCTGAATTAAGCGTTCGACCATGCCTGTGCCTCTGTGGTCTCCAGGTTGGAGCCAATATTAGTTTTATATTTTTGTTTTTACAGAATATTTCGAATTCTTTTGCTTTAAAAGCTTGGGCCTGGTCGCATCTTATTGACCGTGGTATTCCGTGTTGTTTGCAATACCTCCCTAAATAGTCTATTGCTGTTTCAGTATCGCAATTATGAAATGTTTCTGCATGAGGATATCTAGATAGTCGATCTACTGTTACTAAAATGTAATTATTTTGTGTGTTTTCTTTATACGGTATTGGACCTGCGAAGTCCATTTGGATTTCTTGGTTCGGTTCGACTAGGGATGGGAGTGGGTCTAGGTTATTTTTTGATATAAAGGCTTTTAGGTTTTTACCTTTGTCTATACAATGACGGCAGCCTTGTGCTTTAGACGTGATGTCCGAGTGGATGTGGGGCCACCAGAATAATTTGGCCAAAGATAACATACCCGCTTGACCTGGGTGTTTTCGATGAATTTCGTTCCTAACCATGAATTTTAATTTGTTCGGGATAACTAATCGGTTATCATAAATTAGACAGTTTGATGGGGAAACAAATAAATCTCGTCGTATACGGTAGTAAAAAGGATTCACTTTCTTTAGGTCTTCCCAATTTTTTGTGAGTACTAGATCTATGATTGGTTTTAGTTCTTTGCTTGAGGCTTCAGCTATAAATTCCTCATTGAATACTTTATTCAAGTTTTCTCTGTACGCTGGGGTAGGGATTTCTGAATGGGTTGTAAATAGTTCTTAATGTTTCGAGGGATCAATTGGGTCTAAGCCGCGTCCTTTATTTGAGTGGCCCTCTGTTTGTGTACTTGAATTCACTAAATTTTTGGGTCGATTAGTTTCTGTCTCCATTTGGAGTTTTTTGTTGGAGGCACGTGGACGTTTTAAGATAGGAATGGAATATGTTTCTTTATTTGGGTTATTTCGCGTTGTTATGGCGACTATTTCGGGATTAATACTGTTTGCTGAATTTATTTGGACTTTTTGTGAATTGAATTTTGAAGCGGTTAATAAGTTGGGATGAAATGAGTGCGACTGCAATCTGTGTGTATTAAGGCAAAAAGCGTTGTTTTGATCACTGCGTGTTCGGTTGAGATATATGACGTCATTATTGTAGACTTGTTTTGTGTTTGAGCTATGCGTTTACTCCATTTGGAATTAAATCGTTCTTAATTAGATTGAATTTGATTTCGTCTATTGCGTTTATTACAAAGTTGTTGTCCTCTGTGTTTGGAGTAGGTGCTACTCCTGATGGACTTCTGCTTAAATAATCAGCGAAGCCCATATTTATGCCAGGGACATGTTCAACTGTAAAATGGAATGGGAGCAGACGATCTACCCAGCGTGTCAGTCTACTTTGATTTGTTTTATTCCCCCTGTTTTCTTTCAGTGCTGAAAGTAGCGCTTGATGATCCGTTTGGAGTAAAAATTGTGAGCCGTATAGATAATATTTGAAATGCTCTAACGACCATACGACTGCTAGTAGTTCTAGTTCGTTAGTGCTATATCTTTCTTCTAGTTTATTCAGAAATTTGCTTGCGTATGCTACGGGTTTCCATGTGTTTTCGTGTTTTTGTTCTAGACAGGCTCCGAGTTCTTTTTTGCTTGCGTCGCAACGGACTCGTGTTTGTCTGTCGAAATGTTTGTTTTCGGTAATGCTTTGACTTTGAGCTTTTATTTTATTGAACGCCTCTGTATGGGTGTCGTTCCAAGCGAGTTTGTTTTGCGATTTTGTGTTTGCCTTTGTTAGAATTGGGCGAAGAGGTTCGGATATATGTGCGAGGTTGGGTAGGAATTTTATAAGATGATGTATACAACCCATAAATGATCTTAGTTGTTTTAGAGTTTTTGCTCCCTCTAGTTTTAGTATCGCCTCGCATTTGGGTTTTGTTGGGGTTACTCCATTTGGAGTTAATTTAAACCCTAGCCATACTATGTCTTCTT
>NC_134482.1:44064954-44244954 GCF_964194025.1 Convolutriloba macropyga | reverse complement strand
CGGTCTTCGCGACTCATTCTGGGCAGCACCTTAAAATCTTCTTGATCCTCCAACATATGATCTTTGGCTTGATACATAACTGTTCATACCTACTTTTGAGTTAACTTGCATATATGCGGGCGTTTTTTATATCACGTATTTTTTACAAAGCTGCGAGCATTTTAAATATTTTAATGTAGATTACACTGTAATATTACACTTTTTCATTTGTTCAGGTTTTCCTTAGGGTCTCATCCGCTTTCAACAATTCTATACAAAATTTTTCTAGCAAAATTGGAGAGCTTTCATTATGTGGCCAATGTCGGGTTTCTCGAGTATACATGCTTAATTTTGTCATTTATTTTTACCACCAATGTTTTAAAATTAGAATGGTAAATTGTTTCACTACGCTAATTTAGTGCAAATTTGCTTCAATATCGGATATTTGTGCAACCGAACTTCACGATGTGTTGTTTTGGGGCTACAATTGAAAAAATTGACCATACTTTTGACTAATTTCCAGTCCATAAGTCGTTTGTTCCCTCGCATTTTTCACCTATAAAGCATCAAATATATAAGATACTGATTGGATCGAGATGAAAGAAAGCTTTATTGGCGATCAGTTTCAGAAAATATACTTCTTGATACAAATTGTGGATTAAAAAGACAAGACATTTAGTAGTTTTTCCTCATTTCGTAGCATTGTTCACATGAAATATTAAATCATTGAACTTGGTCTCAAGTAATTGCTAATAGACTTCGGGAAATGAAGATGGAGGATAAATACAAGCTCAAAACACCAGAACTGGATTGTGTTAATCCGTGAAAACTAGTTAATAAAAGTAAGCTTTAAAAAAAGATTTAAGTAACCTATTTCTACATTTTGCGTACCTTTGTTCCCCCGTAAAAAATGGTTACGATAAATTGAAACACCCATTTCCAAGGAACGCGAAAAATTAAAAAAATAAATTCGTTTTCAGAGATTGGCCTTTTCAGCAGCAAGTTTTGTTTTCTCAGATGTATATATATATATATATATATATATATATATATATATATATATATATATATACATATATATATATATATATATATATATATATATATATGTATATGTATATGTATATGTATATGTATATATATATATATATATATATATATATATATATATATATATATATAATTGTTGATTAATCTTGTGATTTCATACTAACTCTAAAGTTGCCTTGTATCATCAGGGTTGCACTTCGTTCCGACACTAATTTTATTGGGGAGGAGGGAACCATATACTCAATTATAGGTTTTTTTGTTCATTCAATTTCGTCAGATTGATGTATTTGCCGTAGAGAGTTCTGAGTGGTATCATTGTGAGCGCATACATCCTAAAATATCGAATTAAAAAGAAATTTTGAATTTCGTTTTCTACAAATTTGGCTAAAATTTGCAAATATACTTTCAAAATAGTTAAAATTCTTAACGGAAGAGTGCTTTGTTACCTTTAGAAGTAAAAGAGTGTTGCGGAATTGTTCTAAATGTAATTTTTGTTGCTAAAAAATTTGATGAAGTCTTTAAAATTGGGACTTTTTTCAACAAAAATTCGCACAAACTTTTCATTTTTGGTCACGTTTGTGCAATTTTGCCAAAATTAGAGACCTGGAGACCGCTGACACAATCTTCATAAACTCCAGAAGAGAGTTAAATGAACTTCGGTGCTCTATAAAACCTTCTGGAATTAAAATTTTGCCCTTTTTGCACATTTAACTCGATAATTATACAAAATACATAATTATTATTTTACTCTCTGAAAAACTTCACTCTGTAATTGTCTAATTCAGACACACATTGAACATGTGTGTGGTTTGTCGAGCAAGCGGCAAAATCAGAGATAAACTCTATATCCTCATGGATTCCAAAAATCAGAGATTTTTCAAAAAAATTTTTTCGTGCTGCCTTTTTTCAATATCTTTGGTCTTTTTGTCCTCTAATGTAGTTTATCGAACAACTTTTTAGTTCACGGCTCTAATAAAGACAACTTTCAATTACGTACAAATACATCCGGATATAGACACAGTTGGTTATCAGAGAACCTAATGGTTTTCATGGCTTTGAGGAAAAAATTTTGTAAAACTTTAACTGAGTTATTGTTTTAACTTCAATTGTGATTATTTTCTGTCAGTTTACTAAGTTGAACTATTAAAAGCTCCAGGTGGCTCCTTCAAGTTGTAAACGAAACTGTACAATGCATTCTGTTTTTATTTAATGTCTCTATCATTTGTTACCTAATGAAATATAATTGCTCTGAGAAAATTTCAGTGGTTTTTTGAAACTGTCATTTTTCATCTCGATTCTGTCAACTTTTAGAGTAAATGCAGTAAAAACTGATCAAAATTTATTTCAGATAAATTGAAATTTATCTTTGTCAAGAAACATGATTTTGGCACCACGAGTTTTGATACAAAATTTTGTTGTTTTCGTGCAAACATTTCATCGTCACATTACTCAACAATTTAGCTGATTGAATTTTTGTTCAACAAAATTTGTAAAAGAACTTCAGTTTTAATTTCAAAACTTAACGTTTTAGGGGCTGCAACACCGTTCTCTTGCCAATATTGGTAGAGTTTTTTTTAATTTTTCCTTGTATTTGCTGTTAATCTTTGTTGTCGTAGGCCAAATATTGGGTAATTAAACGTCCCAATGCCCATCAATAGGAAAAAAATGAATTTAACAACTGATATTAGTACAGAGCTAAAAAAATTTTTGAATTTCAGGTTAACTTCAACTTATCAGTTTTTGATGAGGTTTGCGTCTTTTTTTCGTTTTTTTTATTTTGCATCGTTTTCTTAGTTTCGCTTCACTATTGAAAGTTCTTGTTAGTCTTTTTGTTTAACCCAACAGTTTTATTTCTGTTGGTTAAACGTTATGACTGATGTCTTTAGGGCTGAGATTTTTGTTTCAGAAAAATTTTGTGAGTAATTTTATGTTAGATATTTTCCATTTCTGGTGGTTCCTTTTGTTGTTATTGTGAGATTGTCCTTCTACAAAAAATTTTTATCGTAATTAAATTGAAGACCCAAAATAGATTCAAAATAGACACATATTTTATATATTTAATGGCTTCAACACTCTGGTTTTGTAATGTTGTTTGTAAATATTTTTCATTTCTGGTTGTAATTAATGTTATTTTGTAGTCTCATGAAATAGTCTCACTAAAAGCAGGCTCAACTAGATTTTCCACAAATTGAAAGACAAAATGTTATTTCTTTTTTTGAAAGCTTATATTGGCTATGAATTTTATTTAAAAAACTTATTTTTTGAAAAAAGACACTGGATTTCTCGAGCTCTGCCAATCTTTTTCCGTTTACTTATGTTAGCATTTCATTAAAAAAGTCAGATCTTTTATCTATTGCGCTAAAAATTGCTCTTTATAACGGATTTTATGTTTCACAAATCGTTTTTGCTCTTATGAAATGGTTTTATAAAATATACGCCATTTTGCTTATTCTCCCACTTTTGTAGGTTTGTGATATCTCATACTCCAAAAAAATGTATTTGAGCCACGATATTGAGAAGATTTAGTGAAGTTTGAATCGAGGTGCGAATCCACTGTTTTTTGAGAAGTGTAGAATTACAGCTCTCAATTAAATCAAGTAATAGTCTTACGATTGCGGCACTGTTCTAAAGACATGGAATTCAGTCTCAAATCCTTCTTGAACTATTCGGGTATCAATACAGGAAAAATTGAGAACAACTGAATTTCAGAAGTAAAGTGATGAGAATGAAAGATAATTTTAAGTAATAAGTGAGAAAGCTTAGTAATGATTTTTAGTATCCGTGGCTTCGACAATTTTAAAACTGCAAGTACTAAAATTTTTATAATAAAAGAACATATGTACTGTTTACTATAATTAATATTTTAACACTCACACTAGCAACTAGAATTGCAACAAAAAAAGTAAATGGAAATGCAAGGGCTTTACAAGTGAAATTAGAGATAATGTAAACCGTTAGCATTTACAAATAAATATAAATAAATGACGAAAATTGAGAGGCAAATGCAGCACAATTGTAACGTCATTTATATTAACAGAATTCTCACATCGAATGATAATAACATAATTTCATAAACCTCTTGTTCGAATGACATATCCTGGATAATGATGTACGGTCTCAAACACTCACTATGGTGGTACAAATGAATCTCTCAGTAGTTTAGTGGTTTCAATTGATGCATAATGTTTCTAATCAGTTAACATTTTTTCTTTTTTTCTTTTCAAAAAAACAATCTGTTATTAAACTTAACCATTTTGTTCATTTCTGGTCGACTTGTAAAAGTAATCAAAATAGACCCAAAAGAGGACCTCATTCTCTTGCGGTTAAAATTTAATATATTTAATGGCTTCAACACTCTGGTTTCTCAATATTGTTCATAAAAAATTTTCACTTCTGCTCGTACTTAATCTTAATTGATAGTTTCATGATATAGTCCCAATAATGGTAGGCTCAGTTAGTTTTCGAACAGGTTGCAAGACAAATTGTTTATTTTGGCTATGAATTAAGTTTAAAAAATTTGTTTTTTAAAAAATAACAACGGATTTCTGAGCTTTGCCCATCTTTTTTCTGTTTACTTGTAGCTTAGCATCTTAATAGAAAAGTCACGTCCCCTTTCTATTTAGATACAATTTTCTCTTTATAACGGTTTTATTTTCCACAAGAAGCTTGGGTTCTTGTTAACACGATTTTTTAGAAAATATTTGTGACTTTTGCTTATTCGCCCATTTTTGTAGGTTTATTTACACCATCACAATAATGTTCGATCTTCTGCTCATTTGGAAAAAAACGCAATCAAAATTTTTAAATGATTATTGTGAACAACTTAATGTTTAATTGGCTGGGGCAACAATTTCATGAAAATTTTGAATTTTTTGCCTGTAATGGTCGTTTTTTTTGTATGACAAATCCTTGATAAGGTGATGAGTTTTATTGTCCTTTTTTTGGAAGACATATTAATGACAGTCCTCATCGGCCCCCTAAGGTAGATTGTTTTATTCTTTCAGTAGTTTGTTGAACGATGTGTTTATTTTTTATCTCCTCTTCTTTGGTAGACAGTTAAGTAAAAATTATTTTGAATTAGTTAAATACTTGTGCTCTTTTTCTGGATGAAGATCTCACAATTAAGCTTGGAGATGTGATTGGCTGAGGCAAAGTCAGTGACCCAAACCCACGCAGTCAACAAACTGTTCGTCGTTTATATGTTTATTCGTCTCCTTTTAGGATTTCATCGTTTTGCAGCCAATACACGTCAAAATCACATCATTTTATAAAGACTAATATTTATGTTTTCGTTTAAATCAAAACATTTAAATTCGGGGGCGATTTAAACTATTTATCAGGAAGAGTGTACCATTTAGGGTACATTGCCAGCTAATGGTTGCAGGGGCCGATAAATCTTACAAAAGTTCATTTGGTGTATTTCTGGGGAAGTAACGGTTACATGATTTAGGCACCACCAGTTTTCATATAGAATTTTGCCTCAAGAGGAGTAAGTAAAACTGTTTAAATTTGCTCCAAGAAAATTTCATTGATTTTGTTCAATTGTCCTTTTATATCATTTCTGTCAACTTTTAGCTTAAGTGCAGAAAAAACCGGTCAACTTTCTTTCAGATAAGATGAAAACTAATTTTTGTAATTTTAAAAACAACAGCTTCATGATTTTGGCACCACGAGTTTTCAGACAAAATTTTGTGGTTTTTGTGCAAAATTGCCCTCTTTGCCGTTATTATTGTTTCCTTGGTAAATCGTCACATTATTTAAAAATCTAAACGATAAAAACTAAACACAATTGGTAAGTGAACAAAAGTTTTTTTGTTTTCAATTTTTGGTTTTAAGGGCTGCAGCACCGTTCTCTTGCTTCACTTTGGTAGAGAAAGTTTGGTAGAGTTGTCTATTCTATCTCTCTATTTGTTGACAATATTTGTTGTCGTATGCCAAATGTTGGGTAATTAAAGGTCTCAATGCCCCACAATAGAAACATAAATGAACTTAACAACTGATATCGGTATACAACTAAAAGTTTTGTTGAATTTCAAGTTGAATTTTTTTCAAAAAAGTTAAGATATTCTTCAACTTATCACTTTTTTATGTGGTTTGCGTTTTTTTTCTGTAATTTTCAATTTTGTCCCGTAACCTACCCTCACTATTGAGAGATCTCGTTATTCTTTTTGGTGAGCCAAACAATATTTTTTCGTTAGTAAAACGTCATGACTGATGACCTTTACGGCTGAGACAATTTTTATAAGACGAATTTTGTTAGAACTTTTTTGTTAGATATTCTTCAATTCTTTTTGTTGTTACTATGAGATTGTCGTTTTAGGAAAAGATTTTATGGCAATCAAGATAAACCCAAAAAAAGACTAGATATTTTCCGATTCTGGTGGTTCCTTTTGTGGTTATTATGAGATTGTCTTTTTATGAAAAAATTTTATTGTAATCAAATTGAAGACCCAAAATAGACCCATATTTAATATATTTAATGGCTTCAACACTCTGGTTTCTCAAACTTGTTCCTAAAAAGTTTTCATTTCTGCTTGTACTTAGTCGTGTCTTTTAGTCTCATGATTTAGTCTCACTAATAGCAGGCTCAGTTAGTTTTCGAACATGTTGCAAGACAAACTGTTTATTTTGGCTATGAATTAAGTTTAAAAAAACTGTTTTTTAAAAAATGACAAGACATTTCTGAGCTTTGCCCATCTTTTTTCTGTTTACTTGTAGCTTAGCATCTTAATAGAAAAGTCACGTCCCCTATCTATTTAGCTACAATTTCCTCTTTATAACGGTTTTATTTTCCACAAGAAGCTTGGGTTCTTGTTAACACAATTTTTTTAAAAATTTTTGTGACTTTTGCTTATTCGCCCACTTTTGTAGGTTTTTTTTAACACCATCACGATAATGTTCGGTCCTCTGGTCAATTGGAAAGAAAACGCAATCAAAATTTTTAAATGTTTTTAGTGAAGAACTTAGTGTTTTATTGGCTGGGGTACCAATTTCGTGCAAATTTTGATTTTTGCCTGTATTTGTTGTTCTTTTTATTCGTATGAAATACCCTGGATAATGTAAGGTCTCAATCACTTACTTTGAAGGTATAAACGAATCTCTCCGTGATTTCAATTGATGCATAAAGTTTCTTATCAGTTGAACTTTGTTTCTTTTCAAAAAAAGCAGTCCTTTATTAAACTTTGCCATTTTGCTCATTTCTTGTCGACTTGTTACTAAGTCGCATTGAGGAAAACTGCAATCTTTTTTTTCTATTGAAGTACAAAATAATCTTTTTAGTAAAAGTTGTATCTGATGTGATTTTGATTTGGTTATTCATGATTTTAAAAATGAACCACGAGTTTTGGTCGTAATTAATAGTAATTATTTGATTTTTTTTGTTGCCGTCTTTTCTGGTAGTCATATTAGTGATAGGTCCCATCGCCCTCTAAGGTAGATTGTTTTATTTAGTAGTTTGTTGAACAATATGTTAATTTTTTATCTGCTAATTTGGTAGACAAATAAGTGAAAAGTGTAGATGAGCGGGGTCGGACCTTCATGTGCAAATGCACATTACCAAGCCTCCTGGTTAATTTTTAAACTCAGTATTTCTTGCGTGCCATAATTCATTATTTTGCTCATGATTTTGCCATGTTTTTATACGTTTTTTATTAAGACTGTCAGGTTTCGTGTGATTGCGTTGCCTCTTTGCCATCACCCATTTCTCTTCCTCTCAATGTTTTGAAAGTTATTTTGTTGTGTGACGAACTATTTTGAACTAGTTAAATACTTGCTTTACTTTGTTTCGGAAGAAAATCTCGCTACTAAGCTTGGGGATGTGATTGGTTGAGGCTAAGTCAGTGACCCAAACCCACGGAGTCAACAAACTGTTCATCATATATATGTTTATTCATCTCATTTTCGGGTATCTCTGTTTGCAGCGAATACACGTCCAAAATAGATCATTTTATACAGATTAATACTTTTGTTTTTGTTTAAGTCAAAATAATTGAAATCAGCAATGAGTGAAATTGTTTACGAAAAAGAGTGCACCATTTATGGTACCTTACCAGCTAATGATCGCAGAGGCCAATAAACACTACAAAAGTTCATTTTGTACGTTCTTGTGGTTTAGGGTAAGTTTCCAAAATAAATTCTAACACCCAATTGTGGCATCCTGGACTACAGATTTTTTATAGTTACAACGACACCATTATGGCGCGTTCAACTGCTAGTAAGATCCAGTGATTCTGGAATTTTAATCGTGTATGATCAAACAAATTGTCTGATAAGATCTTGTAAGGGGATGCGTCTTTTTATCAGTTCTTATAAGAATAATTTTGTAAGAAATTTGTCAGAACTTACGCTACAAAAATTCCACAATCACTGGGAATACCATATATGGTGCGTTTCATTGTAAGTGGAAAACTTGATTTCTTAAAATATTTTTCAAAAGCAAATAAATTTAGCTTCTGTTATGTTTAATTTTCAGTTCCGTCTGCATTGAATTATAGTTGCAGCTTCGGTTGTTTAGATTCTTTTGTCTTCAGCAAACGTGTCTATGTTTCAGTTCAACATTGAACCATGAATGGCTCATAACGGTACAAAATTTATTCAACGGAGACAACATAAAACGCAATGTATATTTCACACAGAGCAAGTGTTTTTGCCATTCTGTTCTCAAACGACAAAATCCGCCATTTTAATAGTTTAATTTATGCAATTTTGAGCACCTGAAAAAAATTGATGTGGTTGATTTGCCGCCTTTTATGTGCAGAGTTTTTCTCAGAAATAAATAACAATTTCTCAGAAATGTTTACATCGAGGGAATTCATTATAATAGCATATTTCAAGGGGTGACGTCTTAATAAATAGACGTACCAAAATGTAGAAATTTCAACGAATGTGATTGGTCGAGAGATTCAAAACACTATACCTCTATGCGTTCAATTAGCCTAAATTGGACAAATCCTAATGCTAGATTATAGTTTTTACCGCATCTGGCCATGCCTCAGCGGCCCGTGGGACTTGTTATGAATCTATCACAACCGAACGTGAGACCAGTTTCCCCCGAAAAGTATAATTATTTTATTTCGGCTCATCGCGATTTCTGAGAAATTGTTCGTTAACACGCATATCCTATTTTAAAACATGGAGAGTTTGTTGAGCAATCAGCCAATCGGAAAACAATATTCCTATTTTCTCAATTGTGATTGGCCAGCAGTTAAATTTCTATATTTTGGTACGTCTGCCATTTGCACTAGCGCCATTTCGAGGCTGTTTGTCTGTGATAACCGATTTTTGTTCTAGCATAGAAAATTGAACACTTTGCAGTCCTTGAGTAGCAAAAGGGGGTAAGTGTTGCTATATCAGACATTTTGATTCAAATGCCAAGTATTTTTCTGCCTCCACTATTATCGTTAATTAGATATCTTAGGCGGGTTCGATCAACAGGACGACTAATCAAATACCCGTGGTCTAGGACGAAATTACGAGCGTATATTGAGAATTTGCATGTATTATTATAATTCGTCGTCTATTTGATACAAATTTTAGGTGTAGTCCATTTTAAATGTCGTCCTGTTGAATCGCATCGGTCTATCATTATTGCTAATTGACATGTATGAAATATGGTAACTTTGCATTAAAAAACTAAGCATGTTGTTGGTGCGGATACAGTAGGTAGTGTCTAAATATATAGGAAAAATTGGATTATGTTTCAATAACATTTCCTGATGTATCGTGGTAAAACCCCTGGCCGAAGCCGGACACTAATCTTGCAAGGTTAACATTCAATCACGACTCTTGGCTGTATCGAGATCCGGTTGAAGTGTACTCAGAAAAATTGGCGCTCCATGCTCTTGACGATATTAATCAAGTTCAAATATAACAAAATTGTTTTCTTACGCAAGGCCAGTACTCGTTGTAGTATTACGAGAGCCGTTACAAATGAGCGGATAATTAATCCCGCATTAGAGCGAACGTATTTAGGCGCTAATTAACCATTCTTTCGCCGCGCGCTAAACAAACTAACGCTTATTAAGACTACCAGTACACAAGTATTTAAACAACTCAGTTCGACTTATTTAAATAACACAACTTTAGGCCTGGATCTCCTCGCTTATATCCAGGATAGAAAATGTACATTGTTGAACGTAGGCGGCCTGTAAAACCACAGTTTCTTTTGATTTAAATTACTTCTGCTTTTGACAGTTGCAATGCAGATCTTTCCCCCCAAGTTCAATAAAGATGAAGCAGATTGCTTCAGGGGAAAAGACAATAGAGTCTCATAAAAAGCCCCCAAGAAAACCATAATTGTTGCGGTTTTAGAAGAGGGGAAAAGCAGAAAACAGGCGCCTACGAAATCAATAATTGATGCTCTCAGCTTTTTAGATTTTTATTATTTTTTGGAGTTTCAATAATTTTTCCGTGAGATAAAAAAGAGTTAATTCTCTTGCCTTCTCGGCCAATAGGAAAATTAAGAAGCACCTCACTATGAACGTGAGTTTGTGATTTGCTCCCTATCGGCCCAAACGGAGCTGAGAGGAATTAATTGTTTCTCTCAGCGAAGTGGGACGGAATAAAATTAGAGAGACAAATAACAGAGCCAGCGACGAGCAGCAGACAACTGCTTTCATTTTTCTCAAAATTTAACTTCACTTTAACAATAAGATAGTCGAACAAAATTGTTTAATAACTTAGACAAATAATTCCAGATTTGATTTTATAACTTTCTTTTTCGACAAATAACATAACTGAAGAAACACCCAAGTGAACGATCGCCCAACAGCTCACCTCCAATTCACCACTACACAACTGGTAATTAGTAAGCTGTAATTTTATATTTACTCTTTTATAAATTTAATACTTTCAGCCCCCCAACTATTTTAAATTGAGACTTATAGCACAGACAGATCTTAGGCATATATCTTTCCCTTCGATTTGTTATATCTTTTGTCAAGTTTGACTGGCATACATAAAGAGATCCCGTATTGTGTGATCTGTAGCAGCCCAGTCAAATTTGATAACTGGTGCGCCCAGAGGAAAGAATCACGCCTGAATTTTTGTTTTTCTATCCGATCGGATTAAAATAGTAAAATAACCACTAGCACAGAAGTGAAAGCACACTAGTAGCCAAACAAATAGAGTAATTTATATCAAATTTACGGCCGAAATACAGTAAATTTACATTAAAATAGTAACAGGCAACTGATTCTTTGCTCTTGTAAAATTGTTCTGACCCGGGTGGGGGTAATCTATGTCCAATTTTTAGTTTATTTATATAACAATTGAAGTACTTTTACATTTTATAGTCAAAATTTAACCAAAAATCATCCCCCCAAAACCTATTTAGCCTAATTTTCACCCAATTTTCATCAAATTTATGGTTAAATTTTAGTATTTACACCTTAAATAACCGAAATTCAACCAGATTCTATCCCCCCAAAACATATTTAATTTGATTTTAACCCAATTTTCACCAAATTTATGGTTGAATTTTAGTATTTTCACTCTAAATAATTGAAAGTTATACAAAATTCATCCCCCCATAACCTGTTTAGTCTATTTCTAACCCGATTTTGACCAAATTTATGCTTAAATTTTAGTATTTTCACACTAAATAATCGAAATTTATACAGAATTCATCCCCCCAAAACTTGTTTAGACTATTTCTGACCCGATTTGGACCAAATTTATGATTAAATTGTAGCATATACACTCCAAATAACCAAAAATTATCCAAATTTCACCGCCCCAACACCTAATTAAACTAAATTTTAGCCGATTTTCACCAAATTCACAGCAGAATTTTAGCATTTTCACACTAAATAGCCGATTTTTAACCAGAAATCATCCCCCCAAATCATATTTAGAGTAACATATGTCTAATTTTTACTGAATTTTTGACCAAAATATAGCATTTTCAAACAATTTAACGTAAATTTAACCAGAATTCATCCCCCCAATACGTGTTTAGTGTAATTTATATCTAATTTTCTACACATTTAAGCGCACGTTGTTGCATTTTCACATTAACTAACCCAATTTTGGTTAAATTTAAGCCTTCCTTAGTTGAATATTCACTCTGTTTTATCAATTCCTTGACCCGGGTGGGGTAATATTAATCAAATTTTAACCAAATAAACATCATTTTGACCTAAATTCTCAAATATTAACCAGATTTTAACAAAATTAACGTTACTTTTATCATAATTTAACGGATACTAATCACATTTAAGCCTTAAAAACATCATTCTTATTCAATTTTAACCAATATTACTCAAGAAAATAGCCATATTAACGTCATTTTTACACAAAATTAGTATATTTTAACCAAGTTTTTACCACATAAATCTCAATAAGGCTCAAATTTAACAAAGAATAACGGGTTTTAAACCAAATTTTATCCCCCCAACATAGATTATTAGCCTGAAAATAACATAAATTGATGAGAATTCCCCAATTTTAACCGGTTTCACAATAAAAATTTCACCAATAGAGGTTTTAAACAGTGCATGGTCCAAACTGGAATAGTTATTGTAGAACATCTTAATCTAACAGCAATAGAAAACACTAGAAGGGGTGAAATAACACGGTTTATTACTGACGGAATTACTTTCTTAGCTATTTTCTACGTGCTTGAACATAATTCTCCCGCTGATTTTTGTATAACTTATGCATCTGAGAACCCAAATTTTCAGAATTTACTAACTTTGTTAAAAACTAAAAACAGTGTGATCGAGATTCCTGCAGAAAATTTAGCCAATAATTAATTAAAACAGCGTAAACTAGCCTTTTTAACCCAATTTGTACACAAATTTATCATAGAAAAGTTGTTGTCTCATGTTAAAATACGGTCATTAACAGACTCAAGCACTTAAGAAACAATATTTAAACACAATAATAGCTACAAAAATACTACTACTGATGTACTAAACATCCCGTACTAAACATTTTTATACTGTCTTCTGTGTAATTTCATACAAAAATACATTAATAAAACAACAAAAACAATTGTTCTATGTTATTTATATGTTATATATTAAAGTAAACGTTCAAGATCTAAATATAAGTATTAAAGTACATAACAAAATAGGCAAAGTTTCATATTATTTAACTGACAAGAACAGAAACTTTTTATGCATTTACCATCACTCTTCTAGCGAAACAGAAACTGAAATCTACATAACTTACAAGTGGACCAACCCAAACTTTAAGGAACTTTTGTGTGCTCTAAGAAATCAGAACAGTGTGATAGAATTAGCATAAACGTTATCATCTTGTGTGTGGATGAGCCACCAAAATAAAATTCCCCCGTTTGGTTTACAAATCTTAAAAATTATTAAACCAAAATACATCAACGTTTCTCTTGACGATCCGAGTTTACCAGATAGAGTTAAATTACTTATAAAAACAGAATTTGTCACACAAATTAGATTTTCAAAAATAAACAGATTTCACCAATACTCTGTTGAATTTAAACACTCTGAAAGCACTTATCCTTGGTTATTAAACTTTACCGTTGAGCAAACCGATATTTACTCTTGGGTTGAAATTTTTAGTACTGATAACGGCAAAAACTTTGAATTTAAAATACAATCATTAAACGGTCCTAAACAAATAAAATTCATAACACAAAACAAACAGTTCAACTTTCTACCTTAGTATTAGCGTTTTATTACATAATTGTTATAACAAAAATATTTTCTACACTAATTACCCAAACTAATAATACTTTCGTATAAAATATTCTTTTCGTACACTAAAATAAAACATGGCAGCGAACGTTGTTGCGTACCCCGACATAGCGTTAGAGAAATTTACAGGTTTAGACCCATCTGAAGATGCCCAGGAATTCTTTAGTTTAATACAAAGAAAAATCCAATTCTCACTAGGAACAAGAGATCCTGCGGATGCTGATTTGCAAGCCGCATACGACGCTAGACAAAAAGCGTTGTTTGGTTCGGTTTTGCGTGGGCCCGCAGCCCAATGGTTTGAAACCTTAGCACCAGGTTTAGCATGGAACGAAGTTAGAAATCAGTTCATTACCCGTTTTACTGATGCAAAAGACAAGTATAGGAAAAGAATTGAAGTCGAGAGTATTAAAAGGCAACCAGATGAGTTGATAAAAAGCTATACACACCGAGTAACAAAAGCAGTTGAAAAAGGATGGCCAGATCCAGATTTTAACAACGACCAGCGTAACGCTAAGTGTATGGAGTACTTTGTAAGAGGATTAACGCCACCTACACTCAAGCAAAAGGCACATCAGCGGTTAATAGAAAACCCAGCTACAACTTGGCAACAATTACAGGATCATGTAGCAACTAAAGACTTAAGTTTTTCTGTTAGCAGTGAATTCACGGGTACTGCCTCAAGTAGTATCGAGAATAAAATAGAAATAGAAGGGTTAAAAAACCAACTCACAGAAATTGCAAATCTAATGAAAGATCATAAAATAAACGCCACATACAACAACGACAATCCCAGATTCAAACAAAACCAGACTAGATTCTGCAAGTTTTGCAAACGTTCAGGTCACACAATAGCTTTCTGCTTTAAGTATAAGGACTTTAAAAACGAAAACCGAAACCCACCTCAACAACGAGAAAAGTTCACAGATAATTATAAACGTAGTAGGAGCCATTCACCAGGTCAACAAAATTACAAAATTACAAATCAAACAATTATGACAATCAAAATTCTAGGGACAGACATAGAAATAGTTATAACCAAAATCAATCCAATTATCAAAACAACTTTAGGTCAGACTACCGACATCGATCACCGTACCCATCAAACTCTTCAAACAATTATCGATCATCTTCTTACGATAACCGATCACAGGAACGACAAAATAACTATCGAAACAACTCATACAGAGATAACAATAGGCAAAATAGTAGGGATAGACAAAGCAACGGTCCTCCAAGATCAGATAATCGATATCGTGATAGGAGTAGAGACCATGACCGGGATAGGACACCTACTAGACAAAACAATAATACTCATTCAAGAGATAACAGTGAAGGGCGAAGCCCTCGAGTTCACTTTACCAGTGAAACTTCTAGAGACTATTACAATAATGAGAACCACAACGACGAGTATTTAAACTAGACAGGTCTCCGTTCATAAACACTACTGATAACAAAACAAGTTACTCACATATTTATATTAATTTATACCAATCCGTCGGAGACAAAAATAAAAATAACGGCTTAGAAACACAGTTTTTATTGGACACAGGAGCATCAAGCTCTATAATTAATTACCACACTTATCTTGAACTATGTAAATTACAACACATTGAGATGAAAGCTTCAAAAAATCATACTTTAGCGGTTAATGGTGAGAAACTAAAACTTTTAGGTCAAATTACCTTCAAAACTTCTTTCGACATTGAAGGAAAGTATCAAGTGGAAGTTACCACATGGGTTTCAGCCAAAGATGGTTGCAAGCCGAATTTGTTGGGAATGGATTTCCTTGAATCTACAGTAAAATCTATTGACCTAACCACTCCAAAAATTGATTTAAAAACTTACCCTGAAGTAGCCGTCACATTATCTAGATACCAAACGAAAAGCTATCCATACATTAGCTCTTACAAAATTGTAACTCTTGACCAGCAACTACCATTAGCACCAAAATCAACTCGAGTAATATCGATTAGACCACCGAATGAATTCTTCAGAAAGGGAACCTCCTTCGTAATTGGAAGTGAACTGCAAGCTCAAGGAATTTATACCTACAACGTTCAGTGTTTTAGAAAAGAAAAGGAATTACCAATAATGCTAAACAATCCTCAAAACAACAAGGTTGTCATCCAAAAGGGTCCTATTGGGCACACTTTAGAAGACATTGAAATTCGACAAGACCCAGAATTTTCTGTAGTTGACAACGTTGCATTCATAAACCACCTAATGAATAGTGACACTAATTGGGATCAAATATTCCATGTTAGTGAAAAACAAGGTCCAAAAATTTCAAAAATTCAAAATTTCTGTGCAAGCAAAACTCCTGAAAAACAAAAGAAAACAGAAAAGCGAAAAAGGCAACAAGATTTTACTAACAACTACGAATTAGAAACAGACTTTAGCGACGACCTCAAGGATCTTAAGCCACAATTAGAAACAACTGATGAGAACATCAGACCCGTTGAAATTCCCAAAGAAAAACTTAACAGATTTGACAAAACCGATCAAGCGTTTCTCAAAAAATTTGATTTCAGTCAAGCTGATATCAATGACGAAAACTTAGACAAGTTACTGAGGACTCTAACTAAAAATAAAGACGTTTACTCTCAACACAAATACGATGTTGGAAAGATAAAACAAAAGTTTCATGTTAAACTTTTACCTAATTCAACTTTGACAAAACAAAGACCATCCAAAGTACCATTACATTATCAGGAAAAACTAGAAAACCTTTTGGAACAACTGTGTAAAACAGGTATAATCCGGGAAATGGGCAATGATAAAGAAATGGGATCAGAATTTATTAATCCAATCATAATCCTACCCAAGGGGAACACAGTAAAACTGGTTATAGATGCCCGATATCTGAATTCAATAACAGACCTTAGTCGATATTCATGGCCACTCGAACCAATCGGAAGTCTATTAACTAGATTAAAAGGTAATTTCTTCACAACCAGTGATCTTTGTTCAGCCTATAACCAAGTCCCTCTAACTGAGGAAACCAAACAGCTGGTAAGTTTTGTAATTGGTCCAAAGCAATACACATTTGAACGCGGATTTTACGGCCTATGCGGTCTACCTAATTTCTTCAGTCGTATAATGACTATCCATTTTGCACCATTAATTAGAAAAAAACAAGCTATAACCTACATTGATGACACCATCATGCAAGCGCAAGATGAAACCGAAATGTTTGAAATAATTGACAAGTACCATGAACTTTTAAGGAAATCAGGATTGAAAGCTCAACCTGAAAAGACTAAATTTTTCCTTAGGAAAGTACAGTTCTTGGGACATGTAGTAGGTAAAGATGGGATACAACCAGTCAAGAAGCGAGTAGCAGATTTAAAAGCACTTAAGTCGCCTGAAAACAAACGTGATGTCATGAGAGTTCTAGGTTGCTTAGGATTCTACAGCATGTACATCAAAAATTTGCATGTTGACTGCAAACCATTTTATGACCTAACCCGCACAGAAACTAAATTTGTCTGGACAACAGAACACGAAAAACTGTTTAACGACATTAAAAACAGAATTAGCGAAGATACTATCTTAGCAATACCGGATACTAAATACCCTTTCCACGTGCATGTAGACGCTTCTTCTATAGGAGTAGGCTCAATTCTTG
Organism: Convolutriloba macropyga; assembly: GCF_964194025.1. Lineage (NCBI taxonomy): Eukaryota > Metazoa > Xenacoelomorpha > Acoela > Convolutidae > Convolutriloba > Convolutriloba macropyga. The sequence continues at coordinate 44,227,620 of NC_134482.1, read as the reverse complement.
TTCAAGAATTTCCAGAAGGGAAACGAATAGTGTCTTTTAATTCTAGAATTTACACTAAAGAGGAACAAAAAATGAGTACCACAGCACGCGAACTTTGCGGTGTAATATCTGCACTACAAACTTATGAGCATTACCTAATTGGTTCTTCCCATCCCGTATATGTGTACACAGACCATAAGCCTTTAATGTATCTATGGGGTAGAAGAGGAAAACTCTCTCACAGGTTTTTTAGATACCAGTTAGTTATATCTCAATTTCAGAACTTGAAAATCATTTGGACAGAAGGAAAAAACTTAGCCTTCCCCGACATCCTAAGTCGCAATGTAAAACTTAAAGATTTGGACAAGTATCAACTTAAACACAAAAAGATACCAAAAGACATTAGTTTTTACGACGAGCATGGTAACGAGGAAAAATACTTCATTTTGCGTGATAATGAAAAGGGACCAGCAGATGACTTCTTTCCAATCCTAAAACAAAGCATAACGGGTATCGACAAATTCATTTTCAAAAATGACAAAATGGTAAAGCAAAAGTACGACAATAATCAAAACAGACTTTGCTCAATAAACAATATTTCGGAAGATTTCTCGTATGGTTCATCAATTAACCACTATAGGCGTCACCGCAAACATGAAATAACCCCTGTGTCAGAACAGGAGGAAGACGAAACGTCTGATCATTATACAGAAATTGATTCCTACCCTGATGAAGGGATAACCGAACAAAATTTTGATCCAATTTCGGAATTTGAATTGTTCAATGAGAACCAGTCACCGGAATTAGATTTTGACAAGCTCTACATTGATCAAACTAACACCACAGACTCGGAGTACAGATTCCCTCTAGAATACGATAAAGTTTTTCTCGTGAAAAATAGCACTTGTATAGACAAAACCGAATTAGCAAAAAAATTTCCCGAAAATACAAAAATACAAGATGCAAGAGAACTCATTGATAAACTGACAATTTTCTCTAAAGAAGTTGATTTAAATACATCGGTAATTTGTCAAGAACAATTAAAAGACCCAGTGATACAACAAATCCGCCAATTAAGGACGAACAATAACAAAGATGAAAAGAAAATTGAATTCCGACAATCTAAAGCCATAATGTCGTACATTAATAACTTTGAGAAACTGAGTTTTGTAGGTAACATCTTATGTATTCAACAACAAACAGACGAACCAGATATTGAATACTTAAAAATTTGTGTACCACTGTCATTGTTCTTTAAAGTTTTTCAGCTAGCTCATTGTGAACTGTCAGGTCATGTAGGTTTAGATAAAACACTTGCTAATGTAAAACGATTTTTTTATTGGCCCGGAATGTATAAATGGATTGAAAACCTGATTGCTGATTGCCTTGAATGCCAGAAAAATAAGCAAAAACGGAGAGACCTCCACGAAGCACCTCTCGAAAAGTGGACTGATACAGTCCCATTCCCCTTTCATACGGTCCATATTGATCACAAAGGACCTTTAAATCCTCCATCAAACGGTAAACACCATTGTTTAGTTATTGTCGATTCATTTTCGCGTTTCATTCAAGTATACCCTGTACGTTCCACAGACGCAGTAGACACCATAAAAGCTTTAGAAAATTTCATCTTGTCTTTTGGAATACCACAAAAACTTGTTTATGATAAGGGTTCGGCATTCATGAACCAAGATTTTGCGAGTTACATTCATGAATTACGTATAACACCCGCACCTCGAACTGCTTATGCGCCTTGGACTAATGGTAAAGTCGAGATCCAAAACAAACATCTAGGAGCACATTTCCGAATTTTTCTAGAACAAGCTCGAGGTAAATGGGACGAACTGGCACCAAAATTTGCTTTTTCTCATAACACGGTTCCAAATGCTAGTACTGGAATCTCACCTTATGAAATTGTGTTCGGACAAAAACCACAGATACCTCTGTCACTTAAGTTAGGACTCCTACGAAATTCACAACTCACATGCTCTTCCGAGTTTTGCAAAGACCTGCCTCTTCACAGGCATACCTTGCAAACTTCAAAAAACACCGAAATTGGCAAACTTCTAAAACCGACTATTAACAATTCGTTGCTTATGCGAGAAAACCAATTCAAACAAATATACAATAACGCTTATAAAAAGAGCTTAGAAAACAATAACCGCGCACATAAACATAGAAACAAACACAAATTAGGCAAGCCACTTGAGGTTGGACAAAAAGTTCTAATGGAAAACCATCAAATTGAGTTAGGAAAGTCAAAAAAACTACATGAACTAAGATCAGGTCCTTATACTGTAGAAAAAAAACTAACCAATGTTAACTATGAATTAACTCTAGATAGCAACCCGGCCACCAGGAAGGTCGCTCATAGAAATCACCTAGTCGAGTACTACCCAGCTACTGAAACTATACCAGAGTTAACCCTAGAGTATGGTATAGATAAAAATAATTGTGACACATTTTATAATAATCTAATGACAAGTCAGATGAATAAACTCAATAGTCCTTTGACTAAATTCTCCTTCCAAAGCCCCACTAACACCGAATATTTCCCCGTGTATAATTTCATACGAAGAGACTCCCCTGTGCAGAACTTCGACCCTGACCGAACACCTACCAATTTCGATTCTGGTTTCAACGAAGCAAGTTCAGGTGGTCGTAATAACCCACCTCCAGTCCAAACACACTTACCTAGCGGTAGTCGAACAAGAAGTTCAACTCCTTGCCCACAGCACAATTCTAGAATACCTCTAGACCCTAATTTAAGTCCTCTCCGCCCTAATACATCGGAACAAGGACCTTCTAATTTACAAACTTTAGAAAATAATAATAATAATAGGCGAACTTCTAGTCGCTCGGCCAAGCCGCCATCACGCTATCAAGCCGGATTTACTTAACTTTGTTTTAGGTAGCAATAAATCCAGTCAACATTTACTGGCAGTGCCTATTATTACAACTCATAGCCTTAATTCCCGACTTGAAGCGCTAAAAAAAGAACAGGATGAAAAGATATCCTTGTTTTGATAAACTCTATTTTTCTTATTTACTTATAAGTCTTTTCTACTTTTGTACTCTTTCTATAGTTATTAACGCTACTGAGGATATTAATGACGTATCTAACAAACTTAGGGTCATTCACTATGACTGTTCTAAAATGAAAGAAAACAAAATGTATGCTTTAACACAAGTTTCTCCTTGCAAAATTACACCCGAAAACATTCAGATGGTTGATACACATGTAACACTTTATCAGCGGTCTTATCGGACCTTTGTTAAAGCTCTTATGTGCAAAGTCACTGCAATGCTCATTCGTTATAATTGTGGTATGTTTTCTCATTCATCAATTGTACACAACGCTCCAATAATAACATACGATATTATTGTTTCACCCGAACAATGCCTAAATGCTAATAAAACTGGAAAAATTACTGTTACCGAATTTGACGATGATGACATGGAAATTGATATAAAACATGGAAAAAAAACTGTCTCCTATAAAAACCAGGGAGTTGATCTTGAAGGTGAATCATCAACATCTTGCGATAATCGTGGTCAAATTAAACACTTCTCTTTTGAAACCCTGATGCAAGAAACTGTACTCGATATTGATCTTAATGACAGAACTGTCTATAACAGTCAAGGACTAAAACTTCCTTGTGCCCTCTCAGAAGGAGGTTGTCATTCGACATCACTCGACCCCTTTGCATACAATTGGGAGGCACCGGAAAATTGTATAGTTACTAAAAGATTTTCACAAAACGCAAAAATGCTAAAACATGAAAACGAACTTGGTAACGTACAGTATTTCATAGTGAGTGATGAAAAATCGGAGACGCCCTATGAAGGACCAGGAACGTATTCTCCTGCTGAAATGGACATAAAAATTAGAGTAATTGATGAAAAAGAAAAGGTGTGTGGAAAACCAGAATTTATTTACAGAACAAATTTAGATTCTTTATATGTTTCTTATAAAGGCGGATTTAATATGAAGACTGGCAAACCTTATAAAACAAAAACTCAACAATTTTTTCATAAACTTCGTGTTGAACCTGACAATAGCCTAAGTGTAAATGGGTTTAATAGGAAGCCTTCAGATGAACAGATCCGAACATCCGACAATGGTTTTGTTGCATGGGAACACTTAGACAAAGACAAGTTAGACTATGATCTTAACCTTGCGGTAAAAATGGATTTTGTCATATATCACAATTACATGCAAATAAAACAAGCATGGAAAGGTTTGGTCATAGAGCAATGTGAACTTGACCGAACTCAAAAACAAATGATACTGATGCAGGCTATCCAAAACAATAGTTTAGCTGGATATATGTTAACCGGCAACCGCTCGATGTTCTTAGACACAGATGGTAGCATAGGTTGGCTGTACCACTGTCCAAAACGAAACTCACCACTTCAGGTTCTTGAACAGTGTTATGATAGGATTCCTATTCATTATGATGGTAGGACAATGTTCGTCGACCCAATTACTCGACAAACCTACCCTTTTGCAAACGAAGTAGATTGTGTTGGAGGCTACAAAAATGCCTACCAATTAGATATTGATAATGAAAATTCATGGTACCATTTGATGCCAGCACCTGTTCCTTTACAACCGCCAAAAATATTCTCTTCAAGAGTTATTAGTTCTATTCCAAAATTTACCGGTTACGAATCGCAACGTGCCGGAATTTACACACCAAATCAACTTAAATCGTTTTGGGACAATATCTTGCATTCGGAAGCTTCAAAATCTGTTTTGACAAAAATTTCAAGAGAAGTTCTAGAAGGAAGAAGCATAGACTATTCTCAAAAAGATATCTATGCGTCAGCAATGGGAATTAACAGACAAATTTATCTAGATTCTCTTCTTTCACCTACATTTTTTACAAACCAGTTCAAAGGCACTTTTGGAATCATCACTTTTTATCTGGAAAAAATTGGAGTTTATTTTGCTTGTTTCTTGTGCATAAGATTCTTAACTGATGTAATCGTAACAATCATAAGAGCGTTCGAAATCCACAAAATATCCAACAAAACAATGGGTTTTTGGAAAATTCTATTAGGAGCAACATATAATCTTTGTATCTTATCGTTCTTTACACCGGTATTCTCTAACGAAACCAAACCGTCGGCCCCGCAGAACAACAATCATTTTTTACCGCTTAGTAATTACCAACCTTACAGCACAATAGAAAAAACTTACAAATGCGTTGAGGATCAACCAAGAGAAAATAAAATTGATGAGCATTGTCATACAGAAAATAATAAAGTAGAATACCCAAATCTGGCGTCACATCAACCACAACCACAAAATGATGCAACCATTCGAAGTGTGGTGGCACCTCCTTAAAGCTGTTAATAAAAAAAATCATCTTTTTCATAAAAAAATAATTTGTCTCAAAAATAAAAAAAATTATTTGTATTAGACTCTATAAGTTAATTAATATCTTGTTTAGATACACCTCAAGGATGCTATGCTATGCAACCCAAATTCATAAAACAGCCTAACGCTTTATTCATTCGATTTGGACAATACACCGGACAGATATTATCCTCAAGTCTTTCCGATTGGAAAACTACTGTAACTATTAGAGTTGCATCTTTCTACTTCAGTGACATTATAGACTTGGACGTACCGCATTCAAATTTTCAATACTTCTCATTGTTAAGAGCCCTGATTGATGACACAATTACTTTTGTAAACATTGGAGTCGAATACAAAATTGTTTCAAAGCGTCTGAAGAAAAATATTATTAGACTTTGACTTTTCCTGTAAGAGACATGTGTGGATTCCTTCCTTGCTTTTTAATTCTTATAATCCATTTTCAACTATGTAATCGCAACTATGTCTATCTAGCTATTGCCTGCACTCTTCCCCTACTCCGATTTTGCTGCAGTGAATCCGATTGATATATTATCTATAAATATCAATCGTTGTCAATAATCCTCTTTTCAGAAATAATTGACACACCCTTTTTTATCCTTTTTTTTACATTTACATACTTTTATACATAGTTTTGAAATGAAGAACAATAAGTTTATTAACAGCTAAAACGCTTCCATTAATGTACTTTTTGTTTCAAGATAGACTCGTTACAATTTATCAAATAAAGAAAACTTTTGAAGAAAATCACGGAGACATTTTCCCTCAAATCGTTATAAATTTTGAGTTTTGGGACACTTGGGAAAACGATACTGTGATTTTAACCCCTCATTCGTTGTATTGGAATTATTTCGTGTATTTAGCACAATTCGACCCTAATAGTCTGCCAAATGAGCTAGATCAGCAAAATGATTCATTTAACTAATAGAAACTTACAAATCAGAATCGGAAACCAAAATTTTGAGCTATTAGCCGTATACTATGTTTCCGCTATAAGTATAATGACTTTCGCGAAAAAACCCATGACAAATATTTACAGACTTTTAACTATTTTCATTACTCATCCTCAGTTCGCCGAATTCACCATTTTTCTAGCATTCAAAGAGAACTCGGTATTTCAAGTACAACATCCAATCTACATTGCTTAGGTATCATTCTAAACTATGATATTTGCAGTTAACAATAAATTTGTAGAGTTACAAAAAATTCAACGATCTTTTGATGCATACCCAACTCCTGTACCTACTATGCTAGTAACGCTCAAAGAAATCCAAAGTGAAAAAATTTGTTTAATAAGTATTAATCCTCTTTCAGTTCATTGGAAATTCTTCCTATTTATTCTAGAAAACCCAAACTGTGTACCTCACAATCTTTATTTTGAATTGCCGAAAAGTGATTGTTCTCCAAACGATTTCATTACTAAAGAATTGGAAACTATTAACAATTAAAAGCAGCAATGATATTCTCATACAAAAACTGCCTTATACAAATACAATTTTTTGAAAAATCATTTGTCACGACAAAAAGCAACAGAGTAATCCCACAATTAATACTCCATTTTGAATATTTAAACACTTGGACTGATGGAACCATTACCTTAACACCATCTTCCCCCTATTGGACATTCTTTATAAATATATCCCAAGCTTTAAATGGTTCTAAAATCCCTTTTAATTTAGATCTTCTATAATGCTGTTCCACTTTGGTGAGCGCCTAGTCAAAGTAGAGTCCCTCGAGAGATCTTTCATTGAAACTTCCACAGCAGAGATTAAACCCTGTATAATTATACACTATACAGACTACGAGCGTGGATGTGAGGGTTCTACTCGAGTAACAATGGGAATGATGCACTGGGAATTCTTTCTTGCACTCATTGATATCGAAGAGCATTTCCCAGTCAATTTGGGCGCTCTTCAGTAAAGTAAATTGTTTCACATAACTTTCTCTCCCCAAAAAATAATTTTTTTCCCTTGCTCATTATTTCTATCCTTTTTTCTGATCAATTTGTTCTTTTCCCCTCATTTCTTTCCAAATTGTTAAAACTAAAATGATTTTGTTTATTGGTAAGGAAAAAATTAAAATTGTTAAAGTAGAAAGATGGTTCAATATTTGTTTCACACAGTATAAAGCATGTATCAAGATAACTTATATGTTTTTAAGCACCGGTACCATTAATCATTATTACATTTATCCAAACGAGAAACACTGGAATTTCTTTTTTGCTATTGCAGATCTAAATGTAACTATCCCCAACGAACTTGAACACCATGGATTAGAACTCGTATACCCGAATCTTTCTAATTGGTCCTTATAATGGGAAACATTCTGAAGATATCGTCTCAGCAACCTCAAATTGATACAACCCCTAAAGTTGAATGCCCTGTTTGTTATCTCCCTTGCCGTCAATTCAAAAAATTGCACAAAAACCCAAATGGTCAGCCCCCGCATTTTGCTTGCATTCCTTGTAGAAACGAATTATTTAAATATTGGAACCAACCTAAATGCCCCATTTGCGTAACTCCCATTTATACAATCAGTCATTGCCATTATTTCCAGTGTGATTCTTGTCAAGAAATCAAAAAGTTATCCACTTGCCACAGCCACTTCAAAAGCCTACACCCTGAAAAATCAATTTGTTTGCAGTGTATGACCTTCACAACTACTAAATGCCCCTTATGCAAACAAACAATTGACCCAAACAACCCGTGGTAAAATCCTTAATTCAAAACTACCTTCACAAATTATCCAAAATGTTTATCCCCAAAGTACTTGATTTTTTATTAATGGCCCTCATGATTATTGCAGCAGCCTTCTCCTTCGTTTTAACCGTTTTCCTCGTTGTTGTAAGTATTCCTTTCAATTTTTTGATGTTAGTAGTTATATTAGTAATAGACCAAGCAATAAAATCCCAAAATAATCAACAACCAAATCCTCCAACCATACCAGTCCCATAATCCCTTCCAATAACAATCTTCCAAAAATGAATACAACTGACAAAGAAACCAATACTATAGAATCCAAACCGGTCTCATTAATTTGTTTATGCTGCAGACGTGAAACAATTGTTTTCAAGAAATTACACGAGAACCCCCCTGACGAACTACCCCACGTAATGTGTCTGCTCTGTTACCAATATGTTATAAAAGATATGGGCTACGATTTTTGTCCAAAATGTTCTAAATTTAATGTTATCTTTTCAATCTTTAACTGGTTTCAATGTGATATTTGCAAACAAACAAGATTTCAATACTCTGTTGCAAAAACGTTTCATCACAGTGATCATAAGCCCGTCAACTTTTGTAAATTTTGCGTAGAAGATTATAAATTATGCCCTCGTTGCGAAAAAACAACCACATAATCTAAAATGAGTCCAAGAACATCCAAAATTTTACTTCCTTCCCTAGTTTTATTTTTAATCCAATCGATATCCCTAATTCAACTCAGTTTTTACCAGGAACAAATCACCTCCTTCACCCTAGTTCTGCACTACTCATTGAATTGACAAAATGCAACCCATAACATTGTTTATTCTTCTATTTGTTCTCTTATGCGCATTGGCAATATCCCTTTTTATTAATAACTACCTCCTTTCCGCAATTCGCCAAATTTTCTCCAGATACTAAAAATGACCAATCTAGACCTATCCACAAAAATATTTATCCTAATCCTAATTACCTTGCTTGCCATATCGTTCCTCATTAATCTCATCCTACTGCAGTTCCTCAAAGGTTTTCCTGTTTCTATCTAAGGAAAATAAGAGAACAGTCACTCGATGGGTCTTTCCCAATCCCTAATCGACGGTTTCCGTTGGTTCTATACCCATAAGGACATTATCTGCCCTATATGTTCACGAAAAACCGTTATTGTAGAAAAACTACACAAGCAATTCCCCAAAGAAAATCCCCACTATGTATGTATTCCTTGCAGAAAAGCACTTTTTAAAAGATACCCAAACCCTAAATGTCCCATCTGTCTTCGACCTTGTCTTCCCGTCCTGATCACATCCTACTTCCGATGCAATTTATGCAAAAAAATGAAAACAGAATTAGGAGTAACAAAACACCCACATTTTTCCCAACATGACGAACACCGATTCTGTCGAGTGTGCATAAATAAGCAGAAAAAATGTCCCATTTGCAAAAATTTTTTAGACGACGTTGTCTAATAAACCAAAAACAACTCAAGTACAAACGTTCTTTTTTTCTCTCTTCTAACTTTTCCTCGGGAAGGGGTTACCTCAGCTTTCTCCAGCCTGCCCCCCTGGCTTTTGAACCTAAATAATTCAGAACACTAACACGATAACTGAAAATTCCAAAAACGACCCGAAAAATTTCCTTCTTTCAGCTAAAGCAAGGTTGTCTCCCCAGCTGCACGGGTCGTTGCAGCCGTGTTAGTGTGACGCACGCCCCAAGACTCACACCTCCGGGCAGCGGAGAAAGACGTACTTGTGCCAGGGCTGCCCGCCTGGCATAAGTATAAAAATTTTTTTATTATTGCCCCCCTCCCTTTATTAAAGTTAACTTTGCATTTAGCAAAACAAAAACTTTTATACCAAATTTTAATAACAAATGCATTTAGCATTATAATTTTTAAGTAAAGCAGTTAGCAACAAAACCTTACAAAAACATTTTTACAATAGAATACTTTTTTTTATATTAGCAATACAATTGCAAACTTGAAAAGAAGCCATAATGTGTGATATTGATGACACAGGCTAACCAAAATCAAATAATTTTAGATCATCCACAAGGAAACACTAACAATGACTACCAGACCCACACTCGCAAGCGTAATAATCCCCAGTCAACTTCAACAAGTGACAACACAACAAGAACAAACACAAACCCATTCTTCCCAGCCTCCTATTTTCTCAAAGCCTCCATTTAAACCTCAGAACACACAACAAGTTACTACAACTATTGCATCTCCATCAACTTCCAGTCAATATGATCCCGAAAACAACTGGCAAATTAGCAGAAAGAGACAATTCCCAATCCAACAAATTAGCAATCACAAAAACAAAATTATTAAGATGAACAACATTGAAGATCTCGTTCCCGACGCTATCAGGAAGATACCCTCAGAATGTTTGAAATTACAGAAACCGCGAGAGGAAAACATGAATAAAGAAAACCCGAGGTACGTTAACACCCTCCTCTATTTCCTGAAACCAAACTACAACAAATTTGAGGTTGCTAGTAAAATAAACATCATTCAGTCAAATGGACATCAACAGATACTAGTCAACAGCGAAAAGCTTCCAGTTCTGAAAACCTTCTCGCTCCCCACAGAAAACAACAAGTGGAGAATTAAAAATCGCGACCCTAAGAATGGCACTTATACCCTTAGGAATAACATGCTCGACGCATATATTGAAGTCCCCTACGATGCCATTTCCGCTTTTCCTGTCGACATGCCAGAACTATCAAATATAAACACGAGTAGTTTAATAGAGGAAAACACCACATTCAGGCAGGAACTATTTCAAAAGGAAACAGAGTTGCAAGAATTGCAACTAAAATTTGAACAACTGAAAATGGAATCACAGAAACCACCTGAGGAGAAGCAACTACCTAACGACTATTGGCGGCGCCAATATGTCGTTGCCCATCAACTCCAAAAAACCAGCGAATCGAATGCACAAACTATGCTAAAAACGTTCTCCTTGAAACATCTAGAAATAACAAACGCCAACAAAAAACTTGGAGAAAAGAATCTGGAGCTAGGAAAGAAAATAACACAATTAATGAAGGAAAACGAAGAACAAAAAACCAAAATTTCCGAGCTCAAAAGGCGAGTTAAAAAGCACAAAAAGAGACAATCAATGGATAAGGACAAACCAACTGAGGACGATATACAAGAGGTTCTTTTGATCGAAGACGATGGTAACAGTCCGATGTCAAGCCCAGTCATTTTGCCCCCAGAATTTTTCGAATAATACAGCACAACATTATCGCCCTTTGCGATTAATTTTATAGCATACCATTATCGCCCTTTGCGATTAATTTCATAACTGTCTGAACTTGTAGTAACTCATTTATATGTCTCAAGCGCAATAAAATTATATACGATGCAATATATTTCTTTTTTTTTTAATCATTTTCTTTTCTATCTTAAAAATCGGGGTGAGCTGTAGTATTACGAGAGCCGTTACAAATGAGCGGATAATTAATCCCGCATTAGAGCGAACGTATTTAGGCGCTAATTAACCATTCTTTCGCCGCGCGCTAAACAAACTAACGCTTATTAAGACTACCAGTACACAAGTATTTAAACAACTCAGTTCGACTTATTTAAATAACACAACTTTAGGCCTGGATCTCCTCGCTTATATCCAGGATAGAAAATGTATATTGTTGAACGTAGGCGGCCTGTAAAACCACAGTTTCTTTTGATTTAAATTACTTCTGCTTTTGACAGTTGCAATGCAGATCTTTCCCCCCAAGTTCAATAAAGATGAAGCAGATTGCTTCAGGGGAAAAGACAATAGAGTCTCATAAAAAGCCCCCAAGAAAACCATAATTGTTGCGGTTTTAGAAGAGGGGAAAAGCAGAAAACAGGCGCCTACGAAATCAATAATTGATGCTCTCAGCTTTTTAGATTTTTATTATTTTTTGGAGTTTCAATAATTTTTCCGTGAGATAAAAAAGAGTTAATTCTCTTGCCTTCTCGGCCAATAGGAAAATTAAGAAGCACCTCACTATGAACGTGAGTTTGTGATTCGCTCCCTATCGGCCCAAACGGAGCTGAGAGGAATTAATTGTTTCTCTCAGCGAAGTGGGACGGAATAAAATTAGAGAGACAAATAACAGAGCCAGCGACGAGCAGCAGACAACTGCTTTCATTTTTCTCAAAATTTAACTTCACTTTAACAATAAGATAGTCGAACAAAATTGTTTAATAACTTAGACAAATAATTCCAGATTTGATTTTATAACTTTCTTTTTCGACAAATAACATAACTGAAGAAACACCCAAGTGAAGGATCGCCCAACAGCTCACCTCCAATTCACCACTACACAACTGGTAATTAGTAAGCTGTAATTTTATATTTACTCTTTTATAAATTTAATACTTTCAGCCCCCCAACTATTTTAAATTGAGACTTATAGCACAGACAGATCTTAGGCATATATCTTTGCCTTCGATTTGTTATATCTTTTGTCAAGTTTGACTGGCATACATAAAGAGATCCCGTATTGTGTGATCTGTAGCAGCCCAGTCAAATTTGATATCGTAACTAACGGAAAGCCAATATCAGTTCTGGGCACGTCTAATTGCAGGTCTTTTATCAGTACTGATTCGGAGCAATGATCATATCTTTTTTTACATTTAGCAGTCTAAATGTAAGTCTTAGCCACGAAGTTCTAAAAGTCCTGGCCAAAACTATGCATTTAGACCTACACTTCTTAGACCAGAAATGGCAGGATTAACGAAAGTCTCAAAATGGCCAAAATAGTCCGGAAAACGCAAAAATTAGGCAAAAATTGTCCAAAGTGGATGCGAAAAACATCTCAAAATGGCCCAAAAATTTACAAAAATAGGTCCAGAAAACGCAAAAATGAGCCCATAACTGGTCTCTGAAAGGACCCATTTCCACCTCCCTGGGTCATCTAGTTGCGTTTAGTATCGTTTGGTGGAAGTTTTCAAGGGCCCCTGGAAAGTGGCCGAAAATTGAAAATTTTGAAAAGTTGGTTCGGAGTTGGGAATCGGACTTGCAAGACTTGTAGGACTTGCATTTAGACTTGTCCAGTATTGAAAAACCAAAATAGACATTCAGTTAGAGGTGCCTGGAACTGGAATTGGCTTGCAGAAGTTGATATTCGTTTACAATTTATGCGTCAGCGACTAAAAAGAAATTAAGATTACGCCATGGATAGGGTTGGTCTCAGTCTCAGAGAAAAATGTCGCAAGTGTTTTTTATCACAAGGGAAATATATAAGGAATAAATATACACAATGTTAAAATATATACAAGGATAGATAGACAAGATCCAGGGGGAGAAACCGTTAGAGGACCCCACAACAATTTGTTGTTTGGAACAAGATGATTTTGTTTTAGTTTGAAGACAGTCAAAAACTCTGTTGAGAAATGGCAACGAATCAAGGCATGCAGTACTTCAACAGCGTGAGAAATTTCTCGGGACCCGTTTTTAGCTTGGATGTGGAATGTGTAGCTGTCGGAACTACTCACGACAACAAAGATCGATATCCAGCATTGGTGGCTGTCGTCGACCAATCAGGATCGAAATATTTTCGACCAATGCCTCCCCTCATTTAATGCACAAGTATAGCTCTAAATAGTTTCTTTTTAATCAAAAGTTCGAGAACTGTGACAGTATATGTACTTTGAATCTATTTTAAATGAAATATGAACTCAGTACTTACATTTTTTAAGAAAATCTTTTGAAAGCTGGAAATTTTATAACCAAAAATTCATTTTATTCGTGATACTCGGTTGAGATTGTGAAAAAGGAGACATTGAAAAATTTGAAAAATTTTGAAAATTTCATTTTATCAAGTGTCGATAATAATGAGTATAAGTATGTTCTCCCATGGCATTTACCTCTATGCGTCGGGGAGGGGGCATTAACGGAAAAATCTCAGGTGTGCTTGTGTACAAGAAGTACGTCAGAATTCCCGACCACAAACGAATCGTTTCGTATCTGACGCCACTTAGCGGAATTCGTAAAAATGATTACGACCACAACCAAAGCGCGCCCTTGAATCAAGTTACCCAAGAGCTGCGGCAAATTTTGCCCAAAAACGCGACTTTGGTCGGGCAAAAGGTGGAATCGGACATCGAGTGGATGCAACTAGTGAAGGGTTCCGACTTTCGGAATTCCATCGATTTGTCGGAAATATTTTGCGGGTTGAACCAGAGATTTGGAAACATAAGCTATCACTCGCTTATACACGAAGGAAACGTCATTTTGGGCGCAAACATCAACTCGGCAAACGAGCACGACCCGGCAAAAGATGCCCGGATTTCAGTCCAATTGTGGAATAAAGCAGTCGGGAATCCACAAATGATACCAATATGGCAAGACCAGTTGATCCGGACTCGACCTCAACCAAGTCCGGCGAAATTGTACAACGGGAACATTGAAGGTGTATGCATTAGCAAATTCCAGAGACATATGTGCAGATGCGGAATGCCTTGAAAAGTGCTGACGAAGATATCTGGACTCTACTTCAGGCACGAAATTATAACTGACTTAGCAATTTGCCTGTAACACTGCCAAGTGAATGAAATAATTTGAATTATGATTACATTTGACTGATAATTTTGACTAAAACTTGAAATCTTTAAATTGATTGACTTTCATGTAAAGCTGACGAAGACTTACTGATGAATACACACACCGACACTCGAATAAAAATCTTTTCCTTGCGAATACACAAAAACTTTTACCCTCACCCACCGATTAAATAACGATCTCTTTGAGCAAAAGTCGTTCAAGAATGCGAAATTCACTTATTGCTTTATATTGAAATAGTGGTCTCAGGAACACCAATACCAAAGACAGGTATTAGCCAGACCGGCTTGGATCGCGGACGGGAGGGAGGGGGTGTTCTGGACAAAGTTAATAATCTGAACAAACTTTTTTTCACACCTTCCATCTGGCCAATACAAAAGTTCGACCTGTTTGGTCTGGACGTGACAAGACGAAAACTCAGTTTTATACGTCTTAGATCGCGGCCCTAATTGTGGAAATTCCAGTTTATTCTCGAAGAATGCAGTATTTTCTATCGTTCGATCAAAAGGTGTTGTGACTAAACATAGAAAGCGCGATTCTAAGATTACAGGATTTTAGCTCGGAAGACTGAGTGGTACACCAAAATTGACCCCCTCCCCTCAGAAAAATCTAATAGTCTTCGGTTGAAAATTTTTTTAAATTTCTATGTTTAGTATCTTTTTGAAACTCTTTGCGTTCAGAATTTCACTACAAAAATTAGTTTTAAGAAATTTTAATTATGAAAAAAACTTTGACGCAAAAACTTTCGAAGCATTTTAGGCTTTTTTAGCAAAATTTTGCTCATTTTTGTTTGTTTTTCGGATTTTATGTCAATTTTTGCGGCTTTATACCAACACAGCTTCACTAACTAATGTCGTCGCTTTTGAATAAACCTGCGTATATGCTTATCTGTGTTGCAAAAGACCAAAAACCACAAGATTTCTCAATGTAGGATATATTAGAGACAAGAAGTTTGCTGCTAAAAATATGTCGAATTAAAATTTTTGTTAACACCTGTCCTTTCTTCTGAAATTTGCATCGGATAACCTATTTCAGCTTTGATAACTTACAGAAAACGTCAATTTATTCTAAATTCAGATTGGGCGGTCATACTGCAGCAAAATTTAAAGAAAATAAGAGTACTACCATTCATTAATTCCACATTTTTCGAAGCAGAACTTTATACACGCTCCATTTTTCTGATTTTCAGAGTAAGATTTCCAGGATAAGATATGTGGTATCAAACCAAGACTTCTTAAGTCTTGAAAATCAGCACCTAGAAAAATTTGAGTAAGAAATTTTGTCACCAGTTTTGGGCAAATTAGGTCAATTGGGACAAAATTTTGTCCCAGTTTCTCAAAAAGTGTTTATTTTCACACGACGTTACAATATCTGGTATCAAATTAAAATCTTTTTGCTGGGAAACATTGTTGCCACTTCTCGACAATTTAGGCCAATTAAGCCTGAATTGTGTTAAATTTTTCTCAAAATGTTTTTTATCTCTCATTTCACGCGAGTGTTGGTTTTTTCAGAGGTAGCTACAGAAAACAATAGTGTTATATTTCTAAGAAAAATAACACCGCCATCCAAAATGACAATGCATGAGAAAAAATTCATGGATTCGTCGATAAACATGGATTCGTCCAGAAGCAAAATTTACTCGACATCAACTAAAAATTCATAGATTGTTTTTTAATTAATTGTTTTTGCACCATTAAAATATGAAGTAAATGTTTCAGCAAAAAAAGCATTTATGAGAAGTTTTCAGCTTTTCGGTCTGAAAATATTTTGTTTACCCTGAACTTTTTTGATTTCTTCTCGATCAACAGGTAAACTAAAATCTTTGATGGGTATTTTTCGGGCAGCCTAATCTGGTCATGCTGCTATTTTTAAGTACCTAAATTTAAAATTCGTAGAAACTGCGTTTTCGAGTTCATTGCTTTCATAGATCTGCTGATATCTTTACCGTATTTTATATTTACAAATCGAATTTCTTTCGATCATGATTGAAGCAACAATGAGCAGTAATGGTTTCAGATGATAGCCTCTATGATATATATGCAGTCAATAGCTACTATATAAATTAGAGAGAAAACATGTTTGCAAAATATTGGAGCACAGAAAAGAACTTAGA
Organism: Convolutriloba macropyga; assembly: GCF_964194025.1. Classification (NCBI taxonomy): domain Eukaryota; kingdom Metazoa; phylum Xenacoelomorpha; order Acoela; family Convolutidae; genus Convolutriloba; species Convolutriloba macropyga. The sequence continues at coordinate 44,210,883 of NC_134482.1, read as the reverse complement.
AAATATCTTAGACCTTAGAAACTTAACTTATGTTGATAAACTCAGAAAGAAAACAAACTTACCAGATTTGTAACGACAACTGCAGCTCACAATTTAGAAAATGAATGCAAATCAGTTTAGATCTGTATGTTTGTCAAATATTGATATTTATCTACTAATATTGATTAGGAAATGCAACTCTGTGAACCATCTCAAGTGAAGAAAATTTTGCGTGTAATAATGAAATGACGCCCACTCATACGCCCCAAAATCGCTTGATTTTTGATACATTAACCTTTTAACAAATGTACACTGTAAATGTTATATTTATCTTTTAGACTATATATACGACTGATTTTTGCTAAAATCCTCTCAATTTTCTTCTCTTTTGAATCTCCTAAAATTATTTCTTATTCTCTCAAACGTCTTTTGAGCTTGAACAGCTTCAATCTCTAACCTGCCAAAACTCGTCCCGCCTCATCGGGGTTGTTGCGCTACAGTGTTCGTAATCCTGCTAACACAAAACTTTTTGTTTACGTGCGGTATTTCATCTGAGTTTATTTATAGTTTCTTCTAGAATCATCTGGGTATCAATAAAAAACAGTCTATGACACATTTTAAAGCTTTTTTAAGAGTTAATTGAAGGAAAATAGAGTTCTAAAAATTTTTATATGCTTCCCGCAATTATCCCAGATCTGTTGTTCTCCATTTTACTGTAATTCTCTATAATATGTTTAATGTAACTCTTTTCTGTTGTCTTTTAGGCAAATTAGAGAAACATTTTTGGTTGCGACGACTTTGGTGCACATTTGGTGAGAAACGTTTGCTAGTTTTTCAGTTATGCTGGCAGTTTTAGCTCTTCTTTTAGCTCTTCTAGATGTTGGCAGTTTTAGCTCTTCTAGATTGACGAGAGTTAAGATATTAAAATTGTGATTTCCCTCTTAAACAAAAGCTAAATCAGAAATTGTAATAGAAAAGTTGAAGTTTAAACTTCATAAGGGAACCATCAAACATTAGTTTGAAGTGGATGACGTCTAGCGGGTTGGCTGAGGACTACCCAACATGGAGCTTTCGTTTCTCTGCCTTTGTACAAACCAAGGGGCTCTTCGAAACGCTCACAGTCACAGTTGAGCTACCTGACAGGCCAGCACCACTGAGGGAAGATGCCAATGATGAGCAAACGCGAGAACACGAGGCACAGACTCAAGCTAGAGCTACAGCTGTACAGGAAGATGAGAGCCGCAAACATTAGATTTGGTGCTACCTGGCAATGACGCTAGATGCCAGCAGCCTCATGCTCATCCGACATGACTGTGTGAACAGCAAGGGTCTCGGAGATGGCCAGAAAGCGTGGCAACTTCTCCAGCAACGCTTAAGAAGCGACGAGACAACCACAGTCATCAGTCTGATGAGGCAGTTGGCCAGACTACAACTTCGAGGGGACGAAGCCATCCACCAGTACTTCATCAGAGCGCAGGAACTGGTCGCCCGATTGCATCATGCTGGTGAGGAGCTTTCTGAGACCCTGTTTATTGCAATGGTATTGAACGGACTTCCACAACGATACGAGCATTTTGTGGTGCAGGAGAGTTTCAATCCTGCAGAGAACTTTGTGGAACTGAGGAAGCGTCTCACCAACTTTGAGGAGAGCAGCAGACAGAGAGATGATGTGGAGGAGGATCAGCACGTTGCCATGTCAGCAGAGAATGCTTCTCATCAAAGTGGTATACACTCTTCATTCAAATCACATCCTAGGAAGACTTCTTCTAAGCCTAGTAGTTCCAAAGGCCCTAGATTGTGTTTTGTATGTAACAAACCTGGATATATAGCAGCTAGTTGTTACAAAAAGACAACGCTGTATGTAGTATATGCAAGGCTAAAGGCCACTTAGCAAGTGCATGTAAACATCAACAAAAAAGTCCTCAAAACGGCTTAGCATCTAGTTTAAGCGCGAACAGCTCATTTGAAGTTTCAAAAACTGATATAGTAGTAGATTCAGGCAGTACTGATCACATGATGATAGATAAAACTTGGTTTAAAAATTACCAAAAACTGGAAACCACAGTTGACAATCCAGATGGAAGGAAAACAAAAGTTGAAGGAATAGGAGATGTAGATGTGGAAGCACGAGACTCTAAAGGTGTGCTACATAAGTTGACATTTGAAAAAATTCTGCATGTACCAGAGTACAAACCAAACTTAATTTCAGTTTCAAGTTTAGTTCAAAATCAACACGAATTATTTCACACAAAATCTAAGTCAGTGCTAAAATTCAGAAGTAAAGAAAGCTTCAGACTGATAAGAAGAGGCAAGTTGTTCTTCTTACCATACAGAAAAGAAAATACGCACCACTTTTCAAACTTAAGTGGGGGCACGTGTCAAGCAAAACTTTGGAACAAAAGACTTGGACATTTGAACTTTAGAGATGTAGCAAATACAACAGACGAAACTTCCCAAGCTTCAGACTTTTGTGAAACTTGTGCTTCGGGAAAAATTTCGAAAAAGTCTGTTCCAAAAGTGAGCGATAACAAAGCAACTCAAAAACTAGAAAGAGTTTATTCTGACGTTATTGGACCAGTTAGTCCATCAAGTATAGGTGGCAGCCGATATGCAATTAGTTTCATAGACGAATTCAGTGGCTACGCAGTAGTAAAAATTATGAAATACAAAACGCTGGCATTGCAAACTTTCGAAGAGTATATTGCACAATATGGCCTACCAAAAATTTAGAGAACCGACAATGGAACAGAATACAAAAACACAGCCTTTAAAAAATTTTGCATAAGCAAAGAAATAGCTCGTGAGTTCACAGTTCCAGAAACACCCGAGCAAAATGATGTTGCAGAACGTTTTAATAGAACAGTAGTAGAGGCTGCAAGATGCCTTCTAATAGATTCAAAATTGCCAAAAAGCTATTGGGTTCGAGCAGTAGATACAGCATGTTATGCTAGAAATTTAGTTGTCAAAGACAAAAATACAAAATCAGCCTTTGAAAAATTTTTTGGCAGAAAACTGAGAAGCGACCATCTAAAAGTATTTGGTTGTGTAGCCTATTCAAAAAATCGTGATGCCAGTCAGAAATCAAAGTTTGATCCAAAAGCAACAAAATGCCTGTTCATTGGTTACTCTGATAACACAACAGCTTATTTGTTGCAAAACATAAAAACTAGGCAAATTTTCACTTCTAGAAACGTTAGGTTCAATGAAAACAATCTATCAGGTTTTCCTAATGAAACCAAAGATATAGAAGACAGCCTTCTATATCTAGACTTAGACGAAGTAAGAACTTCAGGATACAAGCACCTCAAGTGAGTTAAGATCAGAGGTTGAGTTAACTGAAACAGAAAGCGTTCAAGAAAGTGAAAAACAATACAGAAACTGAAGTTGATTAAGAAATTAAAGAAGAAAAACCTAGTCCTAGCGTCAATCCAAAATCCAAAAATAATGTACATTTTAATCCACATGTCGCAGTGGAAAACCTAGAAAGAAAGCCTTCAAAAATTCCAGTACCTGTCAAAAATTCGCAACAGAAAAAAGTTAAACCAGCCACAAGACTGCAAATTATAGGTAAACTAGGTCAAATAATAATTCCTTCAGGAGACCAAAAGACTTTCCGACTTTGGTCAGTGTACGATGAAATTAAAAGATTGAGAAAGGAAGCAGTTCAAGATAGAGAACTTAAGCGAAGTGATAGGTCTAGAGCGCCTCCGGAACGTTTTGGTAAAAGCTATTCTCATGCTGTTCAAAGCACTTTAACAAAAAATTTCATCGAGCCTAAAAATTTCGATAACGCTATTAATTCGGAACATAAACACAAATGGCTTGAAGCAATGAAAACAGAGATAGAAATTTTAAATGAAACAGAAACTTGGGACTTAGTTCCAAAAGAAAAAGGACAAAATATTATTCCTGGCCAATGGGTGTACAAAATTAAACATGATTCCAACGGAAATATCGATTTTAAAGCTCGTTATTGAGCAAAAGGTTTTAAACAAATTGAGGGAATTGAATATTCGGATTCCTTTGCTCACACAAGCAAACCTAAAGACTTTAGGATTCTACTAGCTTTATCAGCTATCGAAAACTTCTTTTTAAAACGAATGGATGTAAAAGCAGCTTATTAGCATCCTAAAATAGACGAAGAAGTCTATCTAGAGCAACCAAAAGGTTTTGAAAAGTTAGACAACAATGACAACAAGTTAGTTTGTAAGCTTAAAAAATCATTATATGGACTGAAGCAAGCAGCAAAAAATTGGTATCAGGAGCTTTCAAATTTTCTAATTCAGCAAGGTTTTGAGAGAAGTAAACACGATTACTGTCTTTTTCTAAAAAACAAAGAAAATGACAAACTTTATGTTCTAACCTGGGTTGATGACTTAGTCATAGCAGGAAATAGTCAAAACGAGATCGACAAATTGAAAAGTTCACTAGAATCAAAGTTTGAAATGGACGACAGAGGAGATCTTGAATGGTTTCTCGGAATGCGAATTCTGAAAACAGAAGAAGGAATAGCTCTAGATCAAGAAAAGTACACTCAAAACATTTTAGAGCAGTTCAATATGCAAGACTGCAAACCAAGCAAAACGCCAGCAAAAAATAATATAAAACTTGAAGTAGCTCAGGAAGATTCAGTAAGATTAGATTCACATGAGTTTAGAAGTCTAGTAGGTTCATTACTTTACCTAGCTAAGGAAACTAGACCAGATATCATGTGGATCACAAATGTCTTATCACGCTTCATGAATGACCTAACTGTTGAGCATTTCAGTGCTGGCAAGCGCGTGTTGAGATACCTACCACATACTAAATTGCTTAGACTCTTTTTCCCATCAACCAGCGACAGCACTCTAGTTGGCGAAACAGATGCAGACTGGAATTGAGACGTGAATGATAGACGATCGACCACAGGATACTATTTCAAGCTGGGAAACAGTGGGGGATATGTCAGTTGTCAAGTCAAGAAGCAACCGACAGTGTTACTCTCATCTTGTGAGGCAGAATACCAGGGGTTAGCTGCCGCGGTGCAAGACGCCATCTTCTTGCGTGGTCTTCTCAGAGAACTGGGGTACGAACAGTTTGAAAACACAACCATTGGAGACAACCAGAGTTGCATAAAGCTTGCAACTAACCCGGTGCTTCACAAACGATCAAAGCACATCGACACGAAATATCATTTCATCCGAGATCGTTTTGATGACAACTCAATCAAATTGATCTACACGCCAACAGATGAAATGGCAGCAGATCTTCTGACAAAATCTTTGCCACAGCAGAAAGTAGAACAACATCGAGAACAACTATTGGGCGAGTCCAGATTCTTACCTAGCGGCAAAAACCTGAGTGGGGGTATTGGAGCACAGAAAAGAACTTAGAAAATATCTTAGAGCTTAGAAACTTAACTAATGTTGATAAACTCAGAAAGAAAACAAACTTACCAGATTTGTAACGACAACTGCAGCTCACAATTTAGAAAATGAATGCAAATCAGTTTAGATCTGTATGTTTGTCAAATATTGATATTTATCTACTAATATTGATTAGGAAATGCAACTCTGTGAACCATCTCAAGTGAAGAAAATTTTGCGTGTAATAATGAAATGACGCCCACTCATACGCCCCAAAATCGCTTGATTTTTGATACATTAACCTTTTAACAAATGTACACTGTAAATGTTATATTTATCTTTTAGACTATATATACGACTGATTTTTGCTAAAATCCTCTCAATTTTCTTCTCTTTTGAATCTCCTAAAATTATTTCTTATTCTCTCAAACGTCTTTTGAGCTTGAACAGCTTCAATCTCTAACCTGCCAAAACTCGTCCCGCCTCATCGGGGTTGTTGCGCTACAGTGTTCGTAATCCTGCTAACACAAAACTTTTTGTTTACGTGCGGTATTTCATCTGAGTTTATTTATAGTTTCTTCTAGAATCATCTGGGTATCAATAAAAAACAGTCTATGACACATTTTAAAGCTTTTTTAAGAGTTAATTGAAGGAAAATAGAGTTCTAAAAATTTTTATATGCTTCCCGCAATTAGCCCAGATCTGTTGTTCTTCATTTTACTGTAATTTCTATGATATGTTCACTGTAACTCTTTTCTGTTGTCTTGTAGGCAAATGAGAGAAACATTTTTGGTTGCGACAACTTTGGTGCACATTTGGGCAGAAACGTCTGCTAGTTTTTCAGTTATGCTAAAAACTCTTTTCATATTTTCACGTTTGCCAATTCTGCTCATTGTTAGATTTATATGAATCCTAATTGAATGTTATTTTTTTGTTGAAGGAGTTCAAATTGTGTTCAAAATTGTAACATTGCTTAGCGATATGTCTCACAAAAACTGATTGATGACAGAAAACATACAAAACGAAACGCATGTCCTGACAAAAACAGCCGAAAGGCAAATTAATCCAAGGAAACAAAACAAAACAAAAGCAAATAACGAGCATTCTTTTTCCAAATATACATGCTTAACTGACACTAATTACTTGCTGTTCACCAACCAAACTATACCTATATTTGGAAAGCCAACTGAAGGTTTCTTGTGCTTTCGAGGACCATTTATAGTCAGATTAATAGTTCTAAAATTCCAATCATTCCTGTTTGGCCAATGAAATAAAAAAAATTAACCAAGAAAAAAATCATCTTCAAAACTTTTGTACGAACAATTTATACGCCATGACCGCGCGCTCTCGTTTTGAACCGGTTTCTGGCAAGTATTTGTGGGTTAGTTTCTCACTGGGGCCCAAAAAAATAAAATGACGAAAGGTTGAGCAGCTGTATCAGTTGCTTCTTTTCGACAAGAAGCTTTTTACCTCAGATAAATAAAATTAGTTGATAAATGTTATCAGTGTTGAGTTTCTGCATCAGAAACCTTCTTGTAGGAAATACTCGATGATAAATATTTAATGCCGCACCATTGTAAACACCGCCTTGTGACAAGATAAAAAAGAGACCAAATCCTGATTCATAAAACAGACCGCTATTTTAAAAAAGATATTTTCCGATTATATGAACAGAAATGAAAGTATGTTTAAGTTTTTTTTGCTAAGCATTGGGTTTTATTCGATCGGATTAGAATTTTTGTAAAGTAGTAAATCCTAAGCAGGTGTTGTTACTTCAAGTGGTCAAAATTATACTTTAATGATTATAGTCTAATACAGTTTCTCTCATGCTGTTCTGTCACGACAGTTCTATCCTTTTTGAGTTCAAAATACATTTGGGCTATTTCAAAAAATTTTTAATGGAATTATTCAGAAATTGAGACTTTTTTTTGTTTTTGTTTATTAAAATAGGATCACAATGTTGATTCTTATGTTTGTTGTCCTTTATTGATAATTACACTTTGAGCAATTAAATTTTATAGCTTTGATGAGCTTTAAACAATAATTCAATATTTCGTTTACTTTGTTTGATGGGAAGTTACTGCAATTTTGTCAAAATTTTTCTTCCTCAACTTGGTAAGATCTTTTTGTTGTTCCAGCATTTTCAACGAAAAAGTAATGACGATATATTGCAGACCAACTTTTTTTCTCCCGTCACAATCGAAAAAATTTTGACGCATTCTAGAAAGATAAAAGTGGTACTACCATTAGAAAGCTTATTAAGTGTAGAATTGGAACCCCCCACCCCCATCCTCTCTATTGCCTATGCACAGCACAGCCCTTAGAACCACCAAAAATAAGAACAGCTTTGATCTTTTGCTTTGATTAAAACAAAAACTGCTTTCTTAAGTGTCTATAATAAATCAAGTTGAATTTGTTTGTTTGTATACGTCTTGCGGTAAAGTCTTTTCGAGATGTATGTATGTATTGCTCATTTGTAACTTTAACAAGAAAAGTGTTAGTTTTGCAAATTTTTTTCTAAAGAACTGTTTGTCATTAACAGTGCGTTTTGGCCTAACGGACATACTTGAATTCTTCTAGATCTAATATTTGGGTTTCAGCAATACAAAAATTGTTTTAAAGGTTCTAATAATCAGAACCTTGAGCAGTTTTAAAAGAAATCAAATTTGTTAAAATTTTTGTCGCAGACTTTGATTTAAATTTTTTGTCAATCACATCAAGAAACAGCTAAATATAAAAAACAGTCATGAAAATTTCCTTTTTTAAATTTGTTTATCATTTTGTCTTTACAACTGTGTTTGAACAAATTTGTTAAAGAATTTTGATACTTCTATTTTTTCTTCTGTTTATTTCTTATGCAACACGCATTTTTTGTCGCAGACTTTGATTTAAATTTTTTGTCAATCACATCAAGAAACAGCTAAATATAAAAAACAGTCATGAAAATTTCCTTTTTTAAATTTGTTTATCATTTTTGTCTTTACAACTGTGTTTGAGCAAATTTGTTAAAGAATTTTGATACTTCTATTTTTTCTTCTGTTTATTTCTTATGCAACATGCATTTTTTGTCGCAGAATTTGATTTAAATTTTTTGTCAATCACATCAAGAAACAGCTAACTATAAAAAACAGTCATGAAAATTTCCTTTTTTAAATTTGTTTATCATTTTTGTCTTTACAACTGTGTTTGAGCAAAATTGTTAAAGAATTTTGATACTTCTATTTTTTCTTCTGTTTATTTCTTATGCAACATGCATTTTTTGTCGCAGAATTTGATTTAAATTTTTTGTCAATCACATCAAGAAACAGCTAAATATAAAAAACAGTCATGAAAATTTCCTTTTTTAAATTTGTTTATCATTTTGTCTTTACAACTGTGTTTGAGCATAAAAATCCTAAATTGATGTAAAAAATTGAAAAATTTTGAAATCAAGAATAAAAAGAACTGTTTCCCTGAAGCTTAACAAGAGGAAGTGCTGCAATTTTATGTTAATGTTGTAATTTTTTTCTGCATTTCTGTAGAAGATATTCTCTGTCCCTATTCCAAACTCTCTTTGTTAAACATAATAAAAGCATCATTGTTAAATGTCACTTCCCCTCTTAAACATAATTGTTTTGACGGTGAAGCTTTTATATTAAAATTTTCTAAGGGTATTGATGACCCAAAAATATACAAACATTTTTTAAAAAATCAAGTTATTTCAGTAATTTGTTCTCATTTTTTTAAAAAAAATTCCTGATTTTCAAATAGTTCACTGTGACTCAAAAAAAATTTATTTCAACGTTGTGTACATTTAACATAATCTTTTTGAATCGCTATTGCTATTGAATGCAATCGGAAGTACTTTTTAAAACTTGAGATTGATTATTTTTGTCTTTTCTTTCTGTCTCCTTTTTCAATTTAAAAATTACTGAATGGAGATTTAATTTTGATTTCGCATTTATCACCCGCTCAATATATTTTTCAATGAGTTCATTCTGTTCTTGGAAATTTTTTCACTTGTTTGCTGTGCAACATTTTTGATGAACTGTTTTCTACGCAGAATTGGGCCTCAGTTCCAATATCAATTTCAGTAGCCCATAAATATTCAATATGCTGAAGACGATTGCATGGCGTAATTTTGAGTCTAAAAGACTAATTTTTTTGAAAATTTGGAGACCAAATTTGTGCTTTTTTGTTTTTCTTTCGGAGAATCTATTTCAAACTTAGGTTCTGTTAATATCTTTTTGACCATTAGAACTGCGCTTTCGTTTTTTTTTCAGATCAGTTCACAATTTTTTCACTTTTTCCTGTAAATCAGAGGTCAAATTGTTCAGCCATGCCGGAGCATTAATAGGAGAGGACATTGAGATTAAAATTATTTCTAAAGGTATTGTGAAAAAATGACGCTGAAGCAGTTTTTCGGTTTTTGGAAACTAAATTTTTCCCCAAGTGCGCCAGTTTGATTTGTTTGCTGCTTTTTTTTGTTTCTTCAAAAAGTTTTAAGCTTGTTATAAAAATGCTAAGTTGCACTTGTTTAAAACACTCAAAATGCAACTAACGGTTTTCAAAAACCTTGACACTATTTGTCATCAAATAACAGTTTTCTATATGAATTTTGAGTTTTTTTCGTTCTTTTCTGTTTTATTGTTTAGTCTCATCAAAAACAAATAATCTCCAAGGTTCTATTAAAACTAATTTAAATTAATTTACTGATTTGAATTTAAATTAACAGTAGTAACGTCTTCGAGGCTAACTGATTTCGAAAAAAATATAATAAGTTTTCTGGATGTTTGATTTTTTTTAATTTTTTTTTGTTTTTTTTCACTTAGTCTCGTTAGAAAAAGCTTTACATGGCTCAATTAAAAATCTCACATTTTAAATTAAGTTAAAAGTTTTTACTCAAATCTTACAGTTTTCACCACTTTTACATCACTTGCTTTCAAAAAATAGTTAAAGTGGTCTCATTTGCTCTTTTCAAAGGCTTCTTTAAAATCATCTAGTTTTTTTATTCCACACTGCAGGTGTTAACGACTTTTACTTAACGGGTTTTCCAAACCGATTTGTTATTTGTATGATTATGAGCGTTTTATAATTGTAAACTACTGTCCTGTCGGATAGTCTCATTAATGATAGGTAAAATTTGCTCTTCAATGAGCCATAATTGAATTTATTTAGAGGTTCAGGTTCAATTCTGAATGGTCACAGTTAATTTGGCTTAACAACATTTGTTTTCGACAATTTTCAAACTTTTGGTTGAATTTTTTGCTGCTTTTCTTGAGCGATTTCCGTAAATTCGTAAAAACATTCGTAAAAATTGTTTGTTTTCTCCAAATGTTGTTCATTTGGTCCTTTTACTTTGTCTGCAGTGGTTTTCTACAAAGTTTGTTTTGTACCATCAGACTATTTTTCTAAATTTTTCTAAAAGAATATTGGCGGTTTAATATCCGAGGCTATTTTTGAAGGAGGGGGGGGGGGGGTGGGGCTGGTATTGGTGTCTTCAATTAATTCACTTCTTCGAATTGTAATCAGGACTTGTCCTTCTTTGTTTTTTGGTAATTGGTCTTCTGTGCCGAATAAACTTGGACGAATGGTTCATTACAATGTTTAAGACTTCAGAACGTCAAACCAGTGGAGTCGGGCCGGCTATTTTCCAGGAAATTTTTTTTATTTTTTGTTTTCCTCTTTTGGAGTCTAGGAAACGTTTTATGGTGCAAATGTCGGGGTAGGAACAATTTCTGTGCTATTTACGGTAAACAGCAATTCGGCTGTTCTTTTCAATATCTTTGTGAAAAAACCAACGAGCTTTTTAGATTGAATAAAAGTTTCTATATCTTGATAAGAGGTGAGACAAACCATTTATTAATATATACCATGTTATGGATCTCAACAGATATTTGTGTTTGTCGGTGGGATTTTGTTACCCATTTACAAAAATATTATTACAATTCAATCTCAGCACAATCTACAAAATTTTTCTTGACGAATTGTTTTTTTCTCACAGTAAAATCTGCAGGATAAAAATTAAGCCTCAAAACAAAATTTTTTAAGTTTTATGATAAATCTTATTAGATCTCACAGGCTAAAATCTAGTTCGTTGGTGAAACGTTTCAGGTTCCGATTTTCTCCTCATCAATACTGACTGTTCTCGGATAGTGTTCAACAAATATCTAACGCAGAAGATAGAGGAGTTTGGATTGGAACTAGAAAATGATGACCCTGCCATTCTTTTATGCGACAGCAAGGGCGCACCATTTGACCTGCTGGAGCACAAAGGTACATAAACAGGCTCGGTGGTTTTGGGATATTAGTCCTAAAGTTTTTCCATCATCGCTTGATCGTTCGACTTGTGTGGTGGTCAGAAAATGAGGTTGGAGTTGTCACTGGTTCTGACATTAAACTTTAAGTGGTTGTTATGCTCTTGTCACAGCCTAAACAACGTGAAAAACTCAGCTTTAGATTTGAGTTCACGTGTCAAAAGATACAAAAAGTTATTAGAGAGTATTAATTCTATATAGAATTAATACTCCCTAATAACTGTTTGTATCTTCTGACACGTGAACTCAATCTAAAGCTGAGTTTTTCACGCTGTTTAGGCTGTGACAAGAGCATAACAACCACTTAAAGTTTAATGTCAGAACCAGTGACAACTCCAACCTCATTTTCTGACAAAATCATAAAATAAACTATTTTCTAAAACAAATATGCTAATATATTATACACCGTCGCAGTCTATCGGGAACGCAGTTCTTCTGGCAAAAAATCTATGATTTTGAAGCAAATTCCAAATAAATTGTTTTAAGAATTTTCGAGGCTCTAATCTATCTAAAAACAATGTTCTATTTCGTCAAATGAAAATCTGGCCTTTTGAAGAATCTTTCATACAAAGAAAATGCGTGAAAGCTTATTCGGAAAAGACTACTCGAATGAATAAAATTGCGGTTAAAATTGTTAAGCAAATCAAAAAAGCGTTTCAGTCCTCTCTCAAGAAAACAAAAACACCGATGAAATTCATCGCGTTTGAGTCCGGAAACAACAGGACACAGGACTATACAGGAATTAGGGAAAAACAAAACAATGAAACTTGACATTGCGGCCAGTTGCCAGAAAATTGCCTTTGACCTTTTGGTCAAAACCAGCACCTTAGCTATACTATGGGTTAACAAATTTATCCTCAGAATGTTGGGCGGGCAAAGGAACGAACAGTACTCGGCGACAACTGAACAAAAATTTCTTTGAACAGTGCGAAAGGCATGGCGAATCAGAAATCTTTAATACCGAAACTCTCCTTCGAGTTACAAAAATTTTCACCTTCGAACACTGGACAAGCAACAAAAACTAAAGATTTTTGATTAAGAGTTATTTGGTTGAAAATAGCTTGCAAAGAAGATCTTGCAGTTTCTTCCTTTCCTCTAAGCACCTGGACTGAGACAGGATTGTTATCTTGTAAGATCTTACAAGAGTCTTCCAAAATATGGTTATATAATAAGATCTCGCAAACATCTTGTCAATGATGGATCTCTTTTAAGATCTCGCAATTTGAATGTATGTCTTGCAAGTTTCTTCATGTTGAGCTGCACTCCCATTGATTCGTTTTTGTGAATTACTCTTCCTTTATTGTTGTAAAATCAAGATAAAAGCAAACAAAACAGAAACCGGCAAAATATGAGGATGAAAAATAGGACCGGCAAAATATGAGGATGAAAAATAGGACCGAGCAATTAAACAATCTTGACACCGAAAGTTTTTGACATTTGAAACTAATCAGTGTATAACGAATAAATTTATTTTTTGATTTCACATACTGGAGCGCACGAGTAGTCAAAAAATGGTGATCGTTCATAAATACCTAACTGAAACACTGTTTGAAACGCAAAAAAAACGTTTTACCAGAAAAACTAGTAAAAACAATGCAGTATTACCGTTTTAAACCAACGTTAATGCTGCATTGTTTTTACCAGTTTTTCTGGGAAAATGTGATTAAAGTTGTACACAATTTTAACTAGTTTTCAACCTTTTGATCAAACATGCCTGGGTCGGCACCAAAAGAGCGCATAATTTTAAGATGTTTTGCTAATCGCGCAAGTGTTTTGACAAGAATTTGTGCCTTAATGTCCAGATGACAGCAATGCGATTAAAGTTGCTATTCGATCCAAAAAAAAAAACATAAGTATAACTCACACCGGTAATTAAGCAAATATGGATTAAAATATGAAATGAAACCAACTTACAGAGGGGTTCGAATTTGAACTAAAAACTGTCAACGGACAATTTGACGTGTTATCTGATCTGTAATGTGGGTTCTCTTTTATGATCTTCCCTAACCTCTTTCGAATTTTCCGTAAGCTTTTTTTTGCTAAAGTATGTTTTTGTAGCTTATTCAGTGTAAACCAACAAGTGTATGACATTGATACTGATTTTCTCAGCGTTGCCATCATTTCACGTTTTTCTGACAATTAATCAACTGCTTATCCTCCCGCTACAAAATATGTTTCATTAAGTAGAAAGTCATTATGACAGAATAGCATAGGGTTTGCATGTTTATAGGGGTTGCAAACAAAATGCACCAACAAAGCTGTGGTTACAAATTTGTAAATCAGTGCATCAGGTAAATTTATCAGGAGTTCAAGGGTTCGAATCCCAGCGGGGATAGTTTTTTCATCGTTTTTTTGAAAAACAATCATTTCCTACATAAAAATAACGACGAAATAACGAACAAAACGACGATTACCACGTAAGGGCTTTGATCGTTTTTGTCTAATGAAAACGATTAAACAACGACGATTTCTTACAAGTGAAAAACAAAATTCCTCGTCACGGGAAGCCAGCACTGAATCACAAAACTTCAAGTCTGTGTATCCAATATGTTCATCTTGTGATAAGGTCATTTTTCCTATCACAGAAAACTTTTTGAGACAGTACTGATCTTTAATTTGTAAAAGGTACGATAAATTTCACTAGAAGTTGACTGTGTAATTCTCGACCATGTTTTAAAACTATACACTTGTCAGCGTGTGTGGACAATTGTGAAAGAAGACAAATCTTGTTAAAACTTTGCTTGAATTTTGGAAACCTCCATCGCGTTTGTCCACGATGACTGTTATGAGCAAGGATGGACAACACTGACATGATTTCATCATCCGGAAAGTTTTCCTTATTTACCAATACAATCCGAGATTCATGCTTTTCCTGTCACATTTGTCCGCAGATAATGTATAGCTTTCGCATCGTGGCTAAAAGTGATGTTAAATGAGAATATATGAAGAAGTATATACAGTCACTTGTCCACAAAAAGTCAAGACTCGAAATTAGCAAATGCAACTTTTGCTATGTAATATCATTTCACGTAAGAGTATAATAATTCAGTACTGGCTTAATATGTCACTACCCGAGTCGAAAATAGAGGTTAATCTTGTAAGATCTTGCAAGATTCTTACATGACGTTGTTAAATCTTGGAAGATCTTACAAGATTAACTTCTATTTTCGACTCGGGTAAGGTCCAATCAACGTGCTTGTTTAGAATGGTGTCGCAAGAGTGACGTCACACTTGGCTCCACGTGCAGGGACTTGTATGTGTACGAGATAAAGCAAGGAAATCGCGACAGGTAAGAAATCAACATCATCACTCAGGTCGGCGCCCCAAATTTTTCAGGACGAGCTTCCCTACCGTAAAAGTGGACCAGACATTCGCTGAGAGGGGTCCAGACCGAACTAAGAACAGACCGAAAGCCATGTTTAGGCCTGACTGAACATACTTTGATCACTCTGGGCCATACCAAGCAGATCCAAAGGACACACCCCGTCCAAGACGGAATGTTCCGGAACCTTGGTCCAGCTGAACAGACCCAAGGCCGAACCAGGGCAATGCTGACTTAAAAATGCAGAAGCGCCTTGAAAAAATTAATTTAATGATATAACCCCCAATTGTTAGAAGAGCGCAGTTTTTGGAGATCAAATTGGTGCATTCACATAGCCATCATATATAAGCCGAGCAGACCTCAATCATCAATCATTATGAGCCATACTGAACAGCGGTACTGAAACCAGACTATAAACTCGGTCACACCAGATCTCCTTGTCCACAACTCAAGTCTGGTTTGCCTATTGGTGTCTTGGGACGGGGAGCTCATCCTCCGTTCTATTCGGACCATGTTCGCGAGGCAGAGGGGTTTTATAAAATTTCCATATCTTCCTTCAAAGGCACGTTTAGGACGACTATATGGTTTTAGTCAGCTCAAAAGATGAGAAATGATTTCAGACAAGGACAGTTTGATGCGATTAAATTATTAAGACCAAGAGACTGTTCGGGTGGCTAACTATATCAATGACAACGGCTGGCTTAATTTGGACAGATGTGACCACCGTATTGCGAAAGCCATATGCGAGGCTCAAATGCAGATTGGTTGGAGACATCGCGATTCTGGATATGGGGTTCAGCGTTTCATACTGCACACCAAACTTAAAAACCCGATCTTTTGAAGCAAAAGACTCCTGAAAAGTTAAATTAGCCGGCCAGTAAATTGGAAACGGAAAGAGATTCAGGATAAAGTTAGGTCCAACTAATAGACATTAGCCCCGGCAAATACGGTCGTCAAAACATCACTGACAATATCAACATTTAAAGAGGCTGGAAAACTCAATGTTCGCATCCAAAATAGCTACCTGACTTTCTTTGAAACAATCGCGGAGTGGTCTAACCATCCATTTTAGGTGTATGCCCAAAGGCGGCGGCTCTCTTACAACAAATCGACGGAATAAATGGTAGCTGAACACTTGAAAGAAAAGAAATGAAGAGAAAATGAAGAAAAAACAATACGCAGATGCAGTCCCCAGTCGATTTCGAATGGTTATCTTGCAAGATTTCTGCCAGAATCTTGCAAGATAACAATTTTTCTACCAGAATCTTGCAAGATAACCGTTTTTTTGCAAGATTCTGGCAGAATCTTGCAAGATAACCATCCGGTCTCGCCTGGGGGTAGCTTTACCTTATCAGTGGATTCATCCACAAATTCTAAACTTCAAATAGCACTTGCGCCACATAAACCAAAAAAAAATCTAGTTTTGGGGCGATATTCAACACAATCTTCTGTCGAAAGACAGGAGCAATCGAGCTATGCCAAACTTCAATTTGCAGTCTGCATGCAACAAATTCACAGAAAACTCGAACAAACTCTGTACAGCACCTATTTTCTACGGAATTGAAAAACCGAGCAAACAGATACGGCAACCTTCTAAAAGTTTCAAGAAACCTTCTTTTGCTGTTATATTGGTGGAATGGCAGAACATTCACTACCGAACAAGAGAGCCGCCAATTTAAAAATGTAGAAACAATTCAAGAAGAACAAACTCACACACCCATTGGCATCAAGACAGTTTAGAGACGGCCAAGTACCCGCTCCACTGCATCCGCAAAATCTTCAAAACTTGGAAGACCCCGAAAACAGTCTCATCGATAATAAGAATGAACGAGAAGAAACTTCATATGACACCAATGATATATGCTAAATCGTATCATATAAACAACATTCACACTGTATCCTCCACTTCCCACTGGGAACCACTAAAACTTCCCCACTTGAAGCCACTAAAATTTGCTAAAACCCAGCGCATATATTTTATCATAGTGGAGTGAATCTGATTTACATGAAAACGAAATATCAGAGTATACCTTATGATTGGAAGCGAAGTGGTTAAAGGTCTGGCTGTTCTCAAAGAGGTCAGTTGTTTCCACCGGTCGAGTTGATTTTGACAAAAAATTGCGTTTAATTAACATTTAGAAAACAATTAGGTTTAATTTCACCGCAAAATCTTCAAAAAATTTGCTGCATTCACTGCTAAAACACGCGGGCGCTTTGCGGTGAAAAAAGTTTATTTTGACCACTCTTTAACCGCAAATTTTCAATTAGTTGTCTGTTCAAACTAAGCTACATTTTCAGGCCAGTTCAAGACGTCAAAATTTACACCCCAGTCGATGTAGACAACAGAACATACAACGAACTTCACAAAACCCTCTTACAAACCCTAATCAGAGCCCACTCCCACAAAATCAGTCATGGAGCAAAATCTGGATCTAATTCAGAGAGAAGATCGAACGAAAGGCGACAAATGAGCGGAAATGACAAGAAATCTGGAACTGGTGGCTCAGCCAATCAGAATTCAGCTAAGAAGAAACAAATTTCGAATTCGTTGACTGTTCAGGAATGAGAATATCGATTAAACTGCTGCAAAAAATTAGCAAAACAATTTTCCTTTCCCTTTCTACCACACTGGTAAGCACCTGAAAGACGAGAAGTTACCACCGAGAACTGAAACATTTTAAACACAGAGTGATCAGAGTAATTGTTTTTAGTTTTCATTATTTATTGGAGAATCCAGGTGGAGAAATAAAAATTTCGCGATAATTGCTTTTCCAGCAATGTCTATCAATATTTCATGTTTAAGAAGACACTTTCAATGATTTACAAAGCATCCAGGTCTTCACAGAACTCCTCTCTTCCAACCCATCATTTAAAATATGCAAGAAGTCGCTAAGTATCTTTGTACTCCCTCCTCACTGTGATACAAAAAAAATCAAAAATCAATCTAAGGGTATCATTGTTCAGTTACAATCATAAAAATCCAGTGACGGAAGAGCAGTAGCAGAAAAAGATTTAGTCAACAATTTTGGTCAAAATTCTACCCATTCAGACAACTAGTAGTTTTTTTCGAGGGTACCTTAGAAAAGCAAAAACTTTTCACTTTAAGAAGAGACTTTTTATAGAAAGACACAAATTATAGAAAGACACAAATTCTTAGAAAGACACGTTTTTCAGTAAAGATTTAGCCATTTTTATGATCTTTCACCACGTTTCTCTACCGCTTCACACTATTTTTTTTCGATTTTCAGTTTGTTCAAAATATTTGATATTGCCCTGATAAACAGGGAAAATAAAATCATTTGAAATATGTCCGTTTGTAAATTGTTAATGAAAACTTTTCCAAAAAAAACGAAAAAAAATACGTTGTATCGAACTTTGTATCGATCAGATTTGAAGAATAAATGACAAATAAAATTTAAAAAAAAATTTAAAATCCTGATCAATTTTTTTGTCAATATTAAAGCCATTTTTTCATATTTCCGTCTGTGGTACGGTTGTACCATATTAAGTTCATATTCTGTTGTTTAAGTATAGTATCACTTTAAGTTTGCCCTTGTCTGACTAAAAGTCATAGTTCACATATGTTAAGTTTGCCGCCAACTAATAAGTCAACTTTTCAGTTTTGTTCACATCACCCACTTTTAAATATATTTCATTCTCATAAATTTCATCACTTAATTCAGTTGCTCTTAATCTACTCTGTTTGCCAATAAGAAGAATCCTATTGGATTCGAGGAGGATTTCCACGTCAGATAAAATACGGCTACAATCGTAGCTCAATTGCTAAGCAAAACTAAAAGTGGTAATCCCACAAATTAGTAACAGCTTGGATTCCAACCTCGAATCCCACTCTACAATTTCTGAGCGGATTCCTGGCTCACATACGTATCTCTACGGTCAGGGATATCACATGGCGCAGTCAGCAACCAAAGAACGTGCACTCCTTGGAATCAAACTCTTTTGGGAGAAACCAACACTAGAACCACCCTTGAGATGGCACCGCTGGCAGATCATGTTGAAGTTGGCTATCATAGCAAAAGAGGGCATTTCGAACGACATTCTTCTCGAAGATCCCCCAGACAAGGGCATCCAACCTCCTGAACCTATTTACGAGGATAATGTTGAAAACAGCACATCTCAGAGCGAAAGAGATCGAAGAATCCGAAACGAGCAATTGAAGAACTCGTGGCTAAATCGTTTTCAGAAAATAGAACTCGTAGGTATATTGTGCGGTGAAAAACCCTGGAAGTATTGTGATACAAAGCAGTCTCCCTAACGTATCTCAGCCTGGGGATGGAGGGTAGACGAATATTTGGTTCCCAAGAACCGAATATCCAGATTGATCGGGTAACAACAAAGGATCTTTGGGAAAGTCTAGATAGGGTGTTTACTAGTTTCTCACCAGGAAACAACTGAAGGGAGAGCCTGTGAAAAAGTTCTACGGTTGTCTTCGGGAACTATCCTTGAATTGCGATTTAGGAAGCCACGAGGAATCAATCATTCGTGATGTCTTCATAGCAAACATGCAAGATTGTGAAAGCCAAAGTGAATTGCTAAAGGAGACAAGAACAGCAAAAAAAGCACTTGAAATTGCAATGAACATTGAAATGGGAATACAAAATCAGCTAAAAATATCTGGGACCTCAGCTCAGACGACCACAAACGAAATTAGAAGTACGACAGTGAATAATGTACAAGGATCCTGGAATAGATTACGTCCATCGACTAACCAATTCGCCAATTCGTCAAGCCTACAATTTGTCCAACCTGTGGCTATAGATGGTCAGCTTCACATAGGCAAAATTGAACTGCCCGTGGAAAAAAATGCAAAAATTGTGGTATTGTTAACCACTTCGCAAAAGTTTGTCGAAAACCTAAACACCCATATAAACCGAAACCCAGAGTAAATAATGTAGATGATTCTGTTTCTGAGGCGGCCACAGTGGGTACCTCAGCAACAGCGGCCGAACAAGTCAATAACATAGACAGACTACTCCAGCAGCAGAGCATCTACGACGCAAACTATAACTCGGATTATGACGACTATAATGATAATTGTGTGCCGATGATTTCAGTTAAAAGCGACACTCGAGAGGTGGAACCGGTGAATTTAGACATTTGTGTCGGAAATACAAAGACAAAAGCATTGGTGGATTCGGGAAGCGTGTGCACAATTATTAATAAAAGTCTCGCAAACACGGTGGTGTCAGAGTGCAAAGAAAGTTTTTGTGTACAGTCACCAGAGATACATGACCTGAAAAATTTCTCTAATGATATAATCGAGATCTTTGGTGTGATTAATGCATCAATCAAATGTAATGACTGGATAGCCATGGGCGCTGACGTAACAGTAGTGTTAGATGGTCATAGACCCATCATTGGACGAGATCTCTTCTCAAAGCTAGTCTTTTCTCTCACACAGTTGAAACAAGTCGCAAACATTGATCAAAACCAATGTTTAATCAAGAAACAGATTGCATTTGATTTTCCAGGTTTCATAAAAAGAATAGGTAAATCTTTGAAACACTCAGTCAAATCCACATTTCACAAACAGTTTACACCTACACATCAAAAAGGACGTTGAGTCCCAATTAATTTACAACCACTAGTTAATGCAGAACTCAAAAAATTACTTGACGAAAAACAAATCATAAAATTAAACAGTTGTTCAGATAAAAACTTCATTTCACCTATAGTTATCACAGTAAAAAGAGATAAAACCGTTAATCTGGCTTCAAAAATTTTGAATAAATCTATCCATAAAAATAAATATCAAATGCCAAATATTGATAATTTAATTGACACGATTCAACAAAATTTAATTACAACCGCTTCACAGGAGACATCATATTTTTCTACCTTACATTTGAAGTACGCATACAGTCAACTTAATTTAGACCCGGAAACGGCCCGGCATTGCAACTTCAATATTATTAGTTGTGAGGGAACTGGTACATATCGTTTTATTACCGCTTTCTACGGATTAACTGATATGCCAGCGGCATTCCAAAAAGTAATGGATTATTCATTAGTTGGGCTTCAAAATACTCATTGCTTTTTGAACGACATTATAGTGGTTAGTCGAGGTTCTAAAGAAGAACACTTAAAGTTAGTCTACAGATGTTTAAAAAAATTAGATGAGGATAATTTAAGAATAAAATTACCTAAATGTCACTTCGCAAAAACCGAAATTGAATGGTTAGGAGATAAATTTACTCAGTCAGGAATCGCAGCACTTGAATCAAAAACAGAGGCAAACTTATCTCTATCAGCACCCAAAAATCTAAAACAATTGCGATTATTCCTAGGCTCTATCCACTATTTAGGAAAATTGATTCCTAATTTATCACAATAGTGCCATCCACTTCGGTCATTACTTAAAAAGAACACAAAATTTGTCTGGAATGATGAACATGAAACTCACTTCAAATCATATAAAAATAAAGTTGCAAATGCAACGGAAAATACACATTATAATCCACGCTTGGAAACGCGGATCAAATGCGACGCATCTAGAGCGGGATTAGGAGCATCATTAGAACAACGCTCACCTACAGGTTGGCATACAGTTGCATTCGCGTCTCGTTTCCGCAACTCAAACGAGGAACGTTATATTGTTAATGAATTAGAATTATTAGGGGTTATGTGGTCCGTAGAATATTTTAAATACTATTTGTTTGGCAAATCATTCACAATCATCACAGATCATCGTGCACTACTTTCAATTATGAATGAACACCGGTCCAACAAATCATATAATAGTCGTTTAACCCGTTGGATAGATCGTCTTTTACCCTTTGATTTTAACATTGAAAATATACCAGGCGCAAAAATGGGGCTGGTAGATTATATTTCTCGCCAAACAAATCAAGAATCAAAAGTTACAAACAAATACGAGGAGGAATTTGCGACAGCAACAATTACCCGCATTCGTGACTCTATTACAGCAATTTATGTAAATATCACACAGCGAAACTGTCAATCACAGCACTTTTGCAGCGTCAATCACACACATTCCACACGTGCCTTACATCCTCAACCAACAAACTATTCCAATTTGCTTTCTGCCATTAATCGTAATACCACTCAGTTGCTTCTCGAGAACTCTGCAAACGCAGCTCAAATCCATTCCAATTCAAATTCAAAAACACACTTAAGTCAAAATCAGCCGCTATTTAATGTTAACGCAAACTCAACACACATTCATTCAATCTCTCAATTAAATATGACCAGCCCGAAGTCAAACCCACAAACCCCCCTACCCACAGCAGGGCTACGTTCCAGTCGACACCAAACTCCGCCGTGAACTCCACTCACTCTTCAAATGACGGCCAAAACTCTCCCAACCTGGAACTGTCGAAGGAGGAAGTATTCGAAAATAACCTCACGCAGTTATTTACTAAAGGATTCTTGGCCGTCCTCACCAGTAAGGACGCGGTCCTTAAAGAAGTGCGAGACTGCATCTTGCAAAATGACCCAAAACGGTGTAAGGAGGTGAACCCCTACTAGTTTCCTACTGGAGGGACTTGCACGTACGGTCAGGTTGTGTATGTGTGGACGAACGTGTGGCAATTCCACACTCCATCCAAGATGCCGTGCTCGAAAGTCTACATCCAACGCACCCTGGCAGTTGGGGTATGATAACCCTGGGACAGTATGCATTCTAGCCGTATATGCATCGTGAAATTCTCAACAAGGCTGCCCAGTGCAAGCCTTGTACTGGTATTGGTAAGAATCTCAAACCCGTTGTTCCGGCGTCGAAATGGAAGCCTTTATTAAATTTTTCAGAACCTAATGAAGAAATACAAATTGATTTCGGCGGCCCCATTACAAAAGAAAAAATCAAGATATTCGTTTTCTTGCATGCATTGACCGTTTTTCCAAATATCATACTGCAGAAGTCCTTGATAAAGCTAACGGACCTAATGTAATTAAATTTTTAGATGAATACATTCAAATACACGGTGATCCCCGAAATATTAGGTTAGATCAAGCACGTTGTTTAATTGGATATAAAGTTAAGAATTTCTGCAAACAACATAATATTAACATAATCACCGCTCCTGCTAATGACCATAGAGCTATTGGATTAGTAGAGCGTTTGATACGAACTATTAAACGACGCTTAAGCTGCATGAAATTAGATAGTAGAAATAACACATTCACAATTAAAGAAGCAATAAAGTCAATAGTATATCATTTGCGTATATGCAAACAAAAGACAACAAATGTAACACCTTTCCAAGCACAATTTGGAAGAAAGCCAAACACACCACTAAGTAATATTAGTACAATACCCAAGTCATCAAATTTATCATATGAAAACATTCTCCACCACTATTTAGACGCAGATAGAGTTCCCGTGGAGGACTACCTCGACGAAAATGGATGGGTGACCGGTGACCAAAGCGACATACTAATCGAAGAGGCGATGCAAAAGGCACAAGTGGATGCTGGACGTCGTTATAATGGAGACACGAACAAATCGGTATCCCGGTTCATCATGCATCCAAAGCTGAATAACCCCATTCCGCGGTCGGAAAAGTCGCTGGAAATCAAACTGGCACGCAAGGTGTCCAAGAGGTCCAAGAGAAATCTTCGTGGTCTATGGGAAACATTGGCCCCGGGCAGTACGGTTGTCAGAACTTCTGACACGACAACAGTTTTTAAGGAACCCGGAGTTCCTGAGGTAAGCGTGAGGAACAGCAATATTGCCAAATTCGGCACACGTGCTGAACGTAATACAGAGCTATGGCAATACGCTCAAAGACGTCCTCTTCCCTATGAGAAGACCACGGAAGAAAATATTGCCCAACACACGAAGGATCTTAAAAAGAAGTATCATGGGGAGATCAAAATTCGCAATAGACCTACCCAGTCTGATGCGGCCTCAGGAGTTTCATCGGCCAATAGCAATATATCGAAGGCCATGTCTTCGCTCAAACTAAAGAAGCCACAACCGGGAAGTAATCGCTCAAGCAAATCGTCCACCACTTTAAATACCTCCAATGCATCCTCTGTGGCTGCGCCATCGGTCACCTCGTCAACCGCTTCGCCGTCTACACCGAAAACCAAAAAAAATCGACGAGCTCCAGATTACTTTGGCTTCGAGAACACAGTCTGTTCCATCAGCGATGACTCTGCCCCTGCATCCAAAAGACAAAACACCGCAAATCCTGTTATTGAAACGATACTCCAAGAAGAGGCGTCACAGCCTCCTACAACAGAGACAGATTTTGAGCTACCAGTAGTGAGTCGTCCTGAACCTCTTCCTGTCGGAACATAGTCTCCGGAGAGTTACGAATACGACAATTATGCTAGGGAGATTAGCATGAGCGTCTTTGACGCCGAAAACCAAATTTGAAAACTGAGCAAACTATTGTTCAAAACTAATTCCTTCATTGCATTTCAATTTTAATTTATTCAATTAGCAGTTATTTAATGTAAAACCGGATTCGCAGTACTATTGTGCAGATTTTCTATTAAATATCATTATTTATTTGTGAGCGTATTTAGTTTACAATTGCTCAATTCAATTTGGTTTCTTAGCAGTAAATCGTAACCATTCAATCTGTTCGGGACTCGCACCAATATTGTGCAAAAATTTGTGCTTTGTATTTACGATTAAAGGTAAATGTCAAGGATTTACACGTAATGTAATTTAGCTATCATATGTCCCTCAATTCCACTGTAATTTTCTGTTGGTTGTTGCTGCTCTCATTATTTACTAATTATACTAACCAGTACATATGCTAATAATATCAAAATTTTCCACTGTTGCAGTTTAAAATTTAATTAGAGCCGAGGATATGTGGTACGGTTGTACCATTTTAAGTTCATATTCTGTTGTTTAAGTATAGTATCACTTTCAGTTTGCCCTTGTCTGACTAAAAGTCATAGTTCACATATGTTAAGTTTGCCGCCGACTAATAAGTCAACTTTTCAGTTTTGTTCACATCACCCACTTTTAATTATATTTCGTTCTCATAAATTTCATCACTTAATTCAGTTGCTCTTAATCTACTCTGTTTTCCAATAAGAAGAATCCTATTGGATTCGAGGTGGATTTCCACGTCAGATAAATTACGGCTACAATCGTAGCTCGATTGCTAAGCAAAACTAAAAGTGGTAATCACACAAATTAGTAACAGCTTGGATTCGTACCTCGAATCCCACTCTACAGTTTCTAAGCGGATTCGTGGCTCACATACGTATCTCTACGGTCAGTGATATCACACCGTCAATAAATTAAACAACCATATCATTTGCAAATAGCAGTTTTTAAACCCAGTCTGCTATTATTGAGCTCATAAATACTGGATTTCATAAATAGTTTGATGCAGTCATTTTTTAGAAACTCGTCATAAATTTTAAAGAGTTTGAGATTAATTGAAAGACACTTCGGGTTCAACCCTACTGGGGCAGAATAGTCAGTGGAGAAACAATTAGCTTTAGAGCGCGAAAATCAATTTCTGTGGTAGGAAAGAAAAAAGATTTTTGCAATTTTTGTTGACATACGATGCTCTGGCTGCTGCTTTTATTGTTACCACCTTTTCAGCATTCGTTCTGAACAGTTTTTTTTACTTTGGACTAATTTCTTCGAAAGAATTTTTTTGGATGTTTTTCATTTCTATTTCTCGTAATCATAGTTCTGTTTGTTGAGGTCCTCAATTATCATGTTTCCGTTTCTGTTCTCATGTAATATACATGCTTAGAAAGATTTATTTTTCCAAAAAAAAAGAACTTCTTTTTTTAATCAGTATTGTCTTGATCTGTTTTCCCTCTAATTTGCTAGACTTCTATTGTCTTGTCCTGGACAGCATTTTTGAGTTTCAGAGATAATAAATTGAAACATTTCAGATGGAATCGTTTCGTCTCTTTAATCTTTTTATTAATTTTTACTTAATTTTTTTTACTTGCTTCACGACGATTTCAAGCTGCAGATTCAAAAAGTTCCATTTTTAAAATTCACTGCTGATGAACACTGTCTTTGTTTCCAATAGAACTTTTAAATGTCTCAAATTATCTCCTATAAAGTATATCGTCTTCCTTATGTTGTATATTGTCTTCCTATACGTATGATATTTTATACGTATATAATTTGAAGAAGGTATTTGAGCATTTTGTTTCTTGAGTCCAAAAATTTTTGCTTCTGTATTCTCGCAAATCAGTCTAATACGCGCTTTTGAACGCTTTATGTTTATTAGTTTTTTTATTCTTTGAAAGATTTTATGCTTTATCTATTTTTCAATGAATGAGACGCAACCTCTTTTGGAAAGCAAAATCGAATTAGCTAATTTTTACCCGGATTTCATATCCGCATACTTTTTTGTGATTTTTAATAGAATGTGGTATACGCTTCATAAGAGTACTGAGTTAAATCTGTGCCTATTATTTGCTAATTAAATTCAACATAATTTGTTGCTAAAAACGTTTCTGCATGATAATTTTAAATATATTGATATGATGTATATCAATTGTCAAAAATGGATATGAATTTAGTTTATAAAAACGTATCCAATTTTGACAACTACAAAACTATGCCTTTTAGATTGATGAGCAAAAAATGACCCCGCAGTAACCGATATTTCATTGTTTTCAATTAAGTACTGATTTTTCCACCATGAGATTGAAATAATTGCGATTTTGATAAAAGTTTACTCGCTTTTCGATTTTCTGCTTTAAAATTAATTGAGACAGATTATCGAAAACATCTCTTTATAGCCGCCTTATCAATTGACTTAGCTTCTAATTTGCTCTTCAAGTGAGAGCCATAAATAAAGGTGTTTTGGGTCTATTTTTGTTTGAAAAATGATAATGTTTTTGTAGTCATATGAAAACTATATTTAGTCCTCGATTTTTGTCTCTCCGAAGCAGTAAAGCATCAAAAAAATCTATAAAATTTTGCTCGTGTCGCAATTTGAATTCTGTTTCCTCGTACTTCTAATTATAATAGACTAATTGTTCCAGAACTGATCGATTCTGGTTCTTCATTCGTAGATTTGTCAGTTGGTTTTCACGACCAAAAAGTGTTGTTACCGAGTAAACTAAATGAACAACGCGCTATTTAAATAAAGCAGCGAGAAAACTATTACGTAATCTCTTAGCCATGTAAGCCTTATAAAAAGATTAAATGCACACAAAATACGTTCTATTTGGCATAGAAAGCTCGGAAAAAGTTCGTTAAACATAATTTTCGTTGAGCCTACTAATATACTGAATCGATTGCGCTCTTTTTAGGCTTAATATTTTTATGTTTCGAAAACGTATCGGTGACCAATCTGAGTCGAAAATCGGCTCAGACAAAATACCTGCTAGCAAATATAGCTAGATTTGCCGGGCCATTGAGATGTGCTTTTTTTTGCCTTGATTCGTTGAAAGACAGTTGTTTCTATCATGGTTTGCTTATATAAACACGCTATAGAATAAACGTTATCGAAAGAGTGTTTTATTCACCTTTATTTTGGCGCCCCACAAGGGACACACCGCAGTGTTACAAAATTGAATTTACAACAGTGCACGAAATTAGCGTTTGGATCATTTGCCGATCCGTTCTGATCATTGTGCACATTAAATAAAGATAGCGTGCGGTCTGTTCTGCCCTCGTACGGAGTCTCCAGCCTCATTTTACCCTATATTGTCAGTTCTGTTATTACCCAATTACCACAAATTTTGAGTTTGCCTTTATTCGAAGTTTGCACTTTGTTACACAGCACTTCCAATAGAAGCATCTCAAACGACTAGCTGTTGCAAAACGGTATCCAGCTCATTGTAGACAATCCTACTGGAATCTCATGAAGATTGTAGTCAATACATAGTCAATACCAGATGATATTGAAAGAAGAATGGCTGGGGCTGTAATGAAAACAAACAGTATCTAAATTTCGCAGCCACAACTCAGCAACTGTTAGGATCAAGTCTGCAATGCCCTTTATGAACAAGAATTTGACAAAACGGAGCTGGAATTAGCTAACGATCGCAGCCCCGGCCGAAGAATGAGCGGGGGAAAATTGAGGAATTTGAGCGGACTCCTCGACTTGGGTGGGATTAAGTGACCCTGGGATCTAGACGACGCAACCCCTCAAGAGTTCGGCAGACCCCTATTGATGAGAGTTGCCCAAAAAATTAGAATAAACTTCAAAAACTGTAAGAACTATCCAAACTAAAACTTTGTTACTTGAAAACTTAATGCTCTATATTTATATTCGAGACCGGCAAATCTAGGCCCCAAATCCCATTTCCTATCCTATATAACAAATTTTTTTCGAAATTTCTAGGTCACCAAAAACCCACCCCTTAGAATTTTTTTGAAAGACAAGAAATTTGACAAATTTTTGTCAAAATCCAGAAATAATCAAATTGCGGTGTTTTTTACAGTTCTTGACATAAACGCGAAGCAAAAAAAAAAGTTTGAAAAAATTGACCAAATTTGAAAAATTGGAAAAAAGTCTATCCGATCATTCTAGCATACCCATATACTAGTTAGATGGATTAAAACGTTGTAAAAAAAAAAAAAGAAGTTTGGTCAAGTTTTTCAAACTTTACAAAAAAGAGATCAGGTAACTGATTTTTTTCCTCGATTAAGCGCTTATTCTTGGTAACTCGTGAAAATCGTGCCTTTAACATCAAGGTTCGGAGTTTGAGCAAAGCTCAAATCATTTATGCTGTAAAAACATTATATGGTTTTCATATTAGCTGCTAGTTCACTTCATCACGCCATAAAAACTGCGCCTCAAGTAACACAAAATCGTTACAAACGTAACGTTTACGCATTACCGGGTTTAAGTTTCAACCCTAACGCTTTGAAAGTCAGAAAAACAGCGCAGTTCCAGTTGAGTCATTTCTTTCATGATAAGAAGCGCCTAGTTATATGGCATGATGTAGTGAACAATTCGCTTTCACGTCATCGAAGCAACAACAATAAGCCTTTAACACCTTCACAGCTTATTGCAGTGCTTGAAAACTATCAGAAGCGCATAGAAGCTATTGTGTATTGCCCCAGAGAGGGAACTCCTGATATTTCTGACCAGCTCAAGTGTAGTACTCTAGTTACCATACACTTAGTGAAAGACATTGTGTCTAGACGTAAACAGAAAGACCTTAGTTTACTCAAAGAGTACAGAGCATTACACCAAAGGCCTGCGCTTGAGCTGAAAACACTGACCATAGTCTTAACTCATAAGAACAACCTCCGGTCCATGATAACACGGTCTCGACCGAAAAAACTTTCAAAGCGCCGTCGAAAAACGCTCCGCAACCGCCATGCATACGAGGAGGCGGAACTTACTCAAGCTTTTAATAACCTAAATGTCTCGTAGTCTTGCGTTGTTGCGCGGGTTAGTTTGTGGTTGATTCCTTCCAATAGCGCTTTACTAAACGTTTCGCTCTCCCCATTTTGAGTTATTCACTACCGTCCGTATTCCGCAGGTTATCTGGTTTCATTTTCCGTTTCCGTCCTCTTTGTTTCCGTGTCTTCTTGTTTCTTCCTATTCCCCGTTTATTTGTTGTATGATGTAGTATGTTGAGTTTTGCTGTAGTAAAATTTCTTTCTGCTAGTATGCCGGTTTGTTGTTTAGTCTCGTTCCTTGCTAGGGTGTGACTTAAGTTCATTCTGGAGTTACGGCTGGTTTGTTTCGTGACTTTCACCACACTGGTTTGCTAGCAATTTGTTGTAGCTTTAATAATTTTTGTAGTATGCACTTTGGTTGTCTGGGCAGGGTGGTTTGCTAGGGTGTGACTTAAGTTTGTTCTGGAGTTACGGCTAGTAAAGCTCCTGACCTTTTCGACTTTTGGTTATACTACACTGTTGCCGTAAATTGTTTCATGTTTGATGTTTTGTTGCCGTTGATAAAGCCCCCATAATGCTTTGTGCTAGTTTACCTGGCAGTAGCTCCTCTCCTTCTTTCTAGGGTGTGACTTAAGTTTATTCTGGAGTTACGGCTAGCTTGTTTGGTTGAGTTTGTTGCTGTGGTCTGTTAGCATCGATCTTCCCGCCTCCTCGCTTGGGGTTTCCGCCCCGCCCGTGCCAGTTTTCCCGTTTCGTCGCGCGCCATCCGCCCGACGTTTCCGCCCCGTCCGTGCCAGTTTTCCCGTTTCGTCGCGCGCCATCCGCCCGCCTTTTCCGCCCCGCCCGTGCCGTTTTCCCGTTTCGTCGCGCGCCATCCGCCCGACTTTTCCGCCCCGCCCGTGCCGTTTTCCCGTTTCGTCGCGCGCCATCCGCCCGACGTTTCCGCCCCGCCCGTGCCATTTTCCCGCTTCGTCGCGCGCTTTTCGCCCGACGCTCCCGTTTGTCCGTCCGGTTCCCCGTTGCGTCGTGCGTTAATCGTTCGGCGTCTCTTCCCGTCCGTCCCGTCTCCCGTTCTGCCCCCTTTTCGTTTTTCGGCCTGACATTCCTTGCATGTATTACGATTGGCGAAATTCTTGAAACCGCAGGAACAGTTCCAATCTCCAGGTCTCCCGCGATTTCCACCACCATCAGCTCCACCGCCAAATCCCCCGGCTGAACTAGCGCCTGCACCCTCAGGTCGACTCTCTCTGCATTTTCTGCATGAGGTACGATCCATAAAGTTGGTCGATCCACAGGAGCATGTCCATTCTTCCCTCTGCTCCCGAGCTGCGCCACCTTCAGATTTTCCTCCAAATCCACCTCGGTTTCCCCCGAATCCGCCTTCACTCTCGTCATTTCCTCCGAAGCCACCTCCTCCAAAACCACCTTCGGCTTTTCTTCCAAATCCACCTCTGTCTCGTCCGTCCCGTCTCCCGTTCTGCCCCTTTTCGCGCTTCCTGCGCACCGTTCTTTCTTTCTTTCGCCGGGTACTATTGTACTCGACGAACATCTTTGCTCTTTGGCGGTTTGCTAGGCAAATCGTCACACTAGGGTTCGGTATAACCCATTTGTGTTGTGCTGTTGCATGTGTGTGTACGTTATACTAGTACCAAATTAAACTTGTGGTTCCTGTTTTTCTTAAGATCATGACAACATTGCAGGACAAATTCAACAAACTTTATAGCGCAAGAGCAAAATTAGAGGCTGAACTTAATAACATCTATGGGGAAATTAACAATGCTGTTGATAAGCAAGACAGGAAAGTTAAGATCGAACGTCTGATTGTGAAGTGCAAAGATGCTTTTACTAGAGTAGTTGATAAGAATGAAGAGCTCTTTGATCTGGCACAAAAGACTGAAGATCCAGACGCTGCCTGTAAGAATCTTGAGAAATGGTTAGAGACTGTAACAAAGAAAACTGATGAGTTCATTGCTGCTGCTCGAGGGTATATAAATTCGGTCCAAGACAAAGAGACAGCAGAGATGTATACCTCTCACCACTCAAGATCAGGTTCGCATATGACTTCCTCAAAAAGATCAAGTCAGCGTCAACGAGAATTAGAATTATCAAGACTAAAAAGGGAGGAACTTGAGAAACAACATGAGGCAAAGCTTCGCATTGCTAGACAACGTCTTGAAATTGAAAAACAAACGAAATTGCGGGAATTAGAAATTGAACAGCTTGAGGAAGATCATCGCAAGGAAGTAGCTGCTGCAGCCCTTGAGGAAATTGAGTTGATGACAAAATCATCAGCGGACGGGTCTGGTACAGGCAAAATGAGTGGGCTCTTTACGGAAAGAAGTTCAGTCAAGAGCAAGAAACTTGTTCAAGATTGGGTTAATTCGTCACCAGCCGGGAACATGGCAGATGTTGCAAACGAACCGAGTTTGCACTTTTCTGGTTCCATCGCCCAATCCAACCAAGCAATTGTCCGACATTCTTCAGCTCAACTTCCAAACTCACACTTCAATCTCAATACACATGGTCAAGTTGAGGCCAACATCAACCTCCCTGTCCATGAACCAAGTAGTGGAACCAATGTAACCAATGATGCACATGTTGCAAACAACATCATGCAAGAGCAGCGACAGCCTCAATATACGCCTCCATCACCACCAATAAACTTTGGTATGCCAACTCAACTAAACGCCCCAAACACAGCCCGACAACTGTCTCAAGCAACAATGCACTTCGATGGTTTACAGTTAGGCCATCAATTCCCTCGCAGGTCGAGCATGCCGGGACAGTTGAATTTAGT
This sequence comes from Convolutriloba macropyga, assembly GCF_964194025.1. NCBI lineage: Eukaryota > Metazoa > Xenacoelomorpha > Acoela > Convolutidae > Convolutriloba > Convolutriloba macropyga. The sequence goes on along the minus strand of NC_134482.1, from coordinate 44,178,857 downwards.
CAGCCCTCCGCGTTCACCACCTTTAAACACACTCGTTAATGCTCCGCTAGCACTTAATCCGCAACAAGCACACATAAATGTACCAGCCCCCCCATCACCCGTTTTAAACCCCGTACTACCGCAATTCCCGTCAATCCCACCAGCATTCCGCTTTCCTCCTTCGCCACCACAAGCACCCCCACTACACGCCACTAACCCCGTGACAAATAATGTCAATCTGCTGCCCCATTCTCCGCCTGCACAATTCATTTCCTCCGCAAACAATTTCGTGCCTCAATTAATTCATCCACCACCTCCACAAAAGAGTTTTCAGCCCCAAAACTTTGTCCCTATAACCCACGCACCTCCTGCTCCTCCGGATTCAAATGTCTGGCGTTTTCCGGCAGCAGTTCCACCTAATGCAGTACCACTTGTACGTACATCTGCAAATTTATACACCGCACAACCGGCCCCGTTAACCAACCCTCATATAACTACATCTCACCACTCCTCTCATGTACAAGCAACAGCAGTGCCTCAAAATTACGTAACTTCAGACTTCATGCAAGCGAATCCATTTAGTTCCTCCACAGGTATCGCCCCCACCTTTGTCACTCCGATCATTCCGCCAACGTATGGAGCTACCGTTCCAAACCCGTTGTGTTGGGGTGGCACGCCGCATCCCACACCTTCGGCTCCTTCTTTGGACTCTGCGGATTTGATAAAGCAGTTGGCAGAGGCAATTACTTGTAAGAAGAACGATCCACTGCCCGAGTGGAAGTTGTCACAGTACAATGGTGATCCACTGCAGTGGCACGAATGGTTCGGACAATTTAAAAGCGCCATCGACGCACAGTCCTTGACTGATGATGTCAAGTTAACATACTTAAAAACTCTTGTAACTGGAAAAGCTAAAACCGCCATTGCTGAGTTCGCATACTGTGGTGTAATGTATAAGGACGCACTTAAGACACTCGAACGTAAATTTGGCCAACCACAGGCAGTAGTCAGTGCACATTTAGACAAACTCAGCTCTTTTCCTCCATTAAAGATGCACAATAGTGATAACATCATAAACTATTCTGCAACAATTTCAAGTCTTGTTGGGGTCTTTAAATCACTTTCATATGACGCAGACCTTAAGAGCGCCTCACTTCTCAATACGGCTGTGCAAAAATTGCCGCCCAATCTGAAAGAGTCTTGGTCACTCTTCACAGTGAAGAAACATTGGGTTAAGCCAACACTCCTTGACTTCAACGATTGGTTGAAGGATAAGGCCGAGGCACATGGTTTAATGAAACAAACTACATCAAAGGCAAGAACTGAGGATAACACCAACTCAGTAGTAAAGACCAAAGTTGCCTCAAGAACTTTCGCCGCTAATACACAAACTAAGGGCACTCAGAGACCAGCCTCAACATCGGCAACGCCTGCAACCCCTCGCTGCATCGTGTGTAAAGGCAATCACCGCATCTGGGAGTGTAGGGTATTTAAAGAAAAGTCTCCCACTCAGCGAGCAAAGGTAGTGGCGGAAGCAAAACTGTGTTTCTCATGTTTGAGAGAAAAGCATATGTTCAGGCAATGCCCAAACCCCAGGAAATGCAGGAAGGACGGTTGCAACAGCTCCCATAACACACTTCTTCATGGAGCTGAGAGGGTTTATCCATCAAAATCCCCTCCAAACGGCAACAACAGTAATTCTAATGCTGGCGCAAATCAAAGTAAACTTCCTAGTGTCCAATCATCGAGTAAGACCACCACTTTGTCATCTGTGAGTAATGTGAAAGGCCTCCTTCAGGTGACTGAATTACATTTGAAGAGCTCTTCCGGTAAAGATACCACAGCTTTAGTTTTGTGCGATACCGCTTGCAGTAACTCTTGGGTGTCCAATGATCTTGCAAATAGACTTGGTTTGCACGGTACAGCATTGAAATTAACAGTCAAGGGTATAAATACCGAGGAGGTCGTAGACACTAAGTTAGTTGAACTAATTGTAACACCACGCGACAACCAATCATTTGAACCATTTAAAGTAAGCCCTTACGTAAAGGAAAATTTGAATGTAGGCGCCGATGTCATTAACATTAAAGCACTTCAGGAAACATACCCGCACCTAGCAGTTCTAGACCCAGTTACATATTGCTATGGAAACATCGAGATGATACTTGGACAGGATGTGTATCATGCCATCCGCCCGTTAGAGTACTTCGCTGCCGACGAGAAGTCCTCGCCCTTCGCTGTTCGCTTGCCCATAGGTTGGGTTCTAAGCGGCCCGCTACCGTCGTCTTCAGGTTTAGTCTCGACTTGTTTCAAAGCTAATTTGGAGCAGGATTTTGAACTCGCTAGTCAGGTAAAATCTTGGTACGACATGGAGTCGTACGGCGCACTTAAGCAAGTAGACCCACGATCCGCATCGGATGCACGTGCGCATGAAATTCTTGAAAACACCACCGTGCATAATGGAAAAAGGTACGATGTCGGAATGCTATGGGCTGAAGATAACATCGAACTGCCCAACAATTATTTCTCAGCACTTGTTCAATTAAAGTCTTTGGAAAAGCGGCTAACGAAAGATCAGACATTAAGGGAAAAATACTCGAATACCATCAAAGAGGACTTAGACAAAGGCTACGTAGTAAGGGTCAAAGATGCTCATAAGGTGGAAAGTCGCTCGGAACGAGAGTGGTACCTACCACACCATCCGGTTGTTAACCCGAACAAGCCGGGTAAGGTTCGTAGGGTACTAAACGGAGCAGCAAAATTCCATGGCGCATCTCTTAATAAGTCATTACTTACCGGACCCGACCTACTACAAAACCTAATCTATGTACTCCTACGGTTCAGACAACATCCATTTGCCGTATCCGCCGACATCGAGGGAATGTTCCTCCAAGTTGGAGTGTTGCCATGTGATCAACCATCATTGCGCTTTTTGTGGCGGGAGGACCCCACATCAAATGTTGTGGTACACCAGTATACGCGCCACATCTTTGGGGCAAAAGATTCACCCACCTGCGCCAACTACGCACTTCAGCGCACGGCACGCGATAATGCTAAGGAGTACCCAGAAGCTGCGAAAGCCGTCCTCGAGAACTTCTACATGGACGATTACTTGGACTCAGTGGAATCCCCCGAGAGGGCCCTCATTAGGTCGAAGGAATTGGTACATCTTCTCCATCTAGGTGGGTTCAAGCTTACTAAGTTTGTAAGCAATGTACCAGATCTTGCTGACCGAATTGATGGGTCTGCTCAATCCACTGAACCGAAGGTCATCGTTTCATCAAAGGAGGAATCAATGCACGTGCTTGGGCTTAAGTGGGATCACAACAACGATACTCTGGTTGTGAGTAGGGGTACTAACAGCACCATCACGAAAAGTTTAACACAGCGCTTGGTCTTAAGTCTTGTGTCAAAGGTCTACGACCCAATTGGTCTTGTCGCACCTTTCACTGTTGGTGCTCGGTTAATCTTGAAAGACATTTGGCGTGTCAATGGACAAAGTTGGGATGACGAGTTACCTAAAGACACAGTTGACAGATTCCTTGCCTGGTGTGTTGAACTGCCGCGGTTAGCTGAGATCACTATACCGAGAAGTTACTTTTCAGGACCATTCCAAAATCTTGAACTCCACATGTTTGGTGATAGTTCGCAAGACGTATTCAGTGCAGTAGGTTTTCTCAGGGCTCAAGTAACTTGCACCTCCGGGGAGATTAAAACAGAGCTGGCGTTTGTCTTGGGCAAGGCCCGTGTTGCACCTATGAAGGTAATGACAGTTCCTAAGTTGGAATTACAAGCCGCTCTCCTCGCTGCCCGTTTAAAAAGGGAAATCTGTCGAGCATTAACGGTTACTGTGGATAAAGTCTTTATGTGGACAGATAGTACCATCGTCTTGCAGTGGGTAAACTCAACAAACAAACACCCCATCTTCATTGCGAATCGTGTTAGTGAAATCCTGGAGAACACCAGCGTTGACCAATGGAACCACGTCGCCACTTGTGATAATCCGGCAGATGCTGGCACGCGTGGCATGTCCGCTGAAGTTTTGCAATCAAGTAGCTGGGTGAGGGGTCCTGACTTCTTGAGAACTAAACAATTCCCTTTTGTACCAAATACTGACGTCGTTGATAACATCAAGCTCGGCGTTGTAACCAAGGAACAAGATGATGACTCCATCTCATCTTTAGCCGCATCTTTAACCAATTCCCCAAAGGAACAAAGCATTAATCTGATCCCGTTTGATAAGTTCAGTTCTTATCAAAAATTACTTCGTGTCACCGCATATGTGCTCCGTCTTTTACCATCTCATGAAAGTTACCGTACCGTAGACGGCAGCATAGCCGACCCTGTTGAGCTTGACGAAGCCGAGCGTCATCTCCAGTACTTGGTTCAAGGAGAGTCCTTTAATACTGAAAGAAAGGATCTTCTTGACAACAAATCCGTTAAGAAGAGCAGCCGCATTGCTCAGTTTGCTCCGTTTATTGGACCTCATGGTCTCATCCGTTCCTCTGGTCGACTCCGACGGCTAGTGGAAATTGACTTTGACACTAAGCATCCTATCGTGCTGGATGCGCGTCATATTTTTGTTAAACTGTTTCTGCGGCATACTCATTTGAAGAACCATCATCAGGGCATCGATTACTTAAGGTCAATGGTACAAGAACGTTATGCCATCCTAAAACTACGCTCCACACTGCGTTCCATCAAATAAAACTGCGTTTTGTGTAGAAAGTTCCGTGCAGCAACCATTCAACCTATCATGGCAGACCTCCCAAAGGAGAGACTCGCATACCAGTCTCCTCCCTTTACCAACACCGGGGTTGATTACTTCGGCCCATTCTACGTCACAGTTCGTCGAACTACCGAGAAGAGGTGGGGATTTCTCTTCACTTGTCTCACTACTCGTGCTGTCCATGTTGAAGTTGTCCCGTCCATGGACACTAGTTCTTGTGTAATGGGAGTGGAGCGGTTCGTCTCCCGTCGGGGTACTCCTGCTACGATTTGGTCGGATAATGGTACGAACTTCATTGGAGCGGAGAAAGAGCTCCGTGAATGTGTGGAAAAATGGAACACGCTTAACATTGCCACCGAACTTGCACATAAGGGCATTAAGTGGAGGTTCAATCCACCCAGTGCGCCACACCAAGGTGGCATCTGGGAGAGGTTAGTTCGGAGTTTTAAAAGAGTACTGTACACTATCCTCGGTACGCGTCGCCTCACAGATGAGGTGTTGAACACTACTTTTTGTCTGGTCGAATACGCACTAAACTCACGTCCTTTAACGCCCGTAAGCGCCGACCCGTCCGACCTAGGCGCTATAACACCTAATCATTTTCTACTCGGTAACCAAGCAACCCGAATTCCGTCTATCGTTGGCGTCGACGAGTTCGATCATCGTAAGCGGTACGCCCGTGCACAGTCCTACGCCAATGCAATTTGGGCACGTTGGCTCAAGGAGTATGTACCTGCGTTGAACCGTAGATCTAAGTGGCAGACGCCTGCCGAGCAGCACCTCAAGGTCGGTGATTTAGTTTGGATCGTTGAAGAAAGCAACCCTAGGGGTTACTATCCAACCGCTCGGATTGAGGAACTTCGGTACGGCTCCGACAGCGTCGCCCGCTCCGCCGTCTTACGCACGTCATCCGGATCGCTCGTCCGCCCACTCGTTAAGCTTGTGCCAATCCTCCCAACATTTTCTTCCGGGCCGGAGGATGTTACCGAGTAAACTAAATGAACAACGCGCTATTTAAATAAAGCAGCGAGAAAACTATTACGTAATCTCTTAGCCATGTAAGCCTTATAAAAAGATTAAATGCACACAAAATACGTTCTATTTGGCATAGAAAGCTCGGAAAAAGTTCGTTAAACATAATTTTCGTTGAGCCTACTAATATACTGAATCGATTGCGCTCTTTTTAGGCTTAATATTTTTATGTTTCGAAAACGTATCGGTGACCAATCTGAGTCGAAAATCGGCTCAGACAAAATACCTGCTAGCAAATATAGCTAGATTTGCCGGGCCATTGAGATGTGCTTTTTTTTTGCCTTGATTCGTTGAAAGACAGTTGTTTCTATCATGGTTTGCTTATATAAACACGCTATAGAATAAACGTTATCGAAAGAGTGTTTTATTCACCTTTAAGTGTCCTTGTCAGTAGAGGGAACACTCATGGATCAAAAGACGTTAAGAGGGAAATAGTCTGTTTCAGACTACAAGGAAAATCATCCATTGACTACAGTGTAGTTCTATGTTTATAACAAGATAACTTTAATTGTCCAAATTGTGAACATATGCCAGTATTTTGTCTTAAAGGTCATCAAAATCAGTAAACAATGTCAAATGGCGCTTAACTAAAATAGAGGAACCCCTCAATTGTCAGCTTTTCATTTATTTCGATCCAGATTATTTTGGCAAATTAAAGGAGAATATTTTACCTGTCCTCACCTTAATTTGGGTGCATCCTCAGAGAATCATTAATCACAGTTCGCATCTGCTTTATAATGGCGCAATCTTCGAACTGATTAAATTCTTCATTTTATAATCAATGGATTACAATATTTGTACTCAATTAGTTCTATAACAAACGATTTCTGTTCCTCTTGTTTTTTTTGCGTATTATTTTGACGCTGCTCTTCAAGTCTTACATTTTTCATAAAACAGTTGACATTTAGTATGACCTCAATATACGAGCTAGCGCGTTCCATCGACTTGTGAAATGATGGATCGTAGCTTGAATACTCGCTTAATTCTCGATTGCAATAATCGGGCATTAAATTTGAAGGATATCATCCGTACAAACGGTATAACTCCATCAGTTTGTAGCCAAAACAGGTTCTTCCGTGTTTTGAAAAACTCCCAAAATCAAACTGTCACGCTGTCTAAATATGGGTACACCTTGTTGGGTTCCCAGACAAAGGTCACCAGTGATCAGTTCATATCCAGACCCATCTCCATACTTTTATGCGGTTTTTACGGACTCAAGTATAGTTGATTCCAGTGCAGTATAGCTCGGTGTGCCCCCGACGATAATCTTCTCAGAGATCATTTCAAAATCCTGCCTTGATCATGACAACAAAAAGTAGAGAGATTTCCAGCTAAGTCATGTCCGCTAGAGTTTCATGTCCGCTCAATTTCCCTATAAAACTTTACAGTCTAAATTTTTACCCTTATAGACAATAGATAAAAAAGCATTCGACAAACTGCGCGAATTCCTTTTACAGGTTACCCCATTGACGCAGTATTGGTAGGTCCAAAGTGCTAATTAATTATTTCATAAATAATGAAATCAGATGTCGAAAATTCAGGTGGCAACTTTTTATATATTTCCGACATCTATTAAAAAAGAATTTTCACATTTTCAATAAAACTGAAAATTTTGATAAACATGGTGCTTGAATTTTTTTCGCATTTATACTGTCTCATCAAATTTTTGAGTCTTCCCTAGTAATGCATATCTTTTTACGTTTGAGCATTCTTGCCCCTGGATGCAGCTAATGTTCTTGTTCTATTTGTTACTTTGACCGAAATAGTTATTACAAAGTTTTAGGAATGGTTTCTAATGGGAAAACCAGAATTTTTGAGAGCTTTCATCGTGTAAACGTGTTTAAATAAAATTACTGTCACTTTTATATGGAACTTGAAATTTTGTCCTTCAGTTCGTCTCGTAGATACTTTGCGCTTGAGTTATAGAAGCAGGTAGTGGGTATTTTCCCGTGACATGTAATCATTTCTCAGGTAAAATCCTGTCTCCAAAAAATGAAGTCAGCATGAATGATGAAGCACAAACATAGCTGGCAGATTGCCAGAAAAAATCAGCGATAGCGCTGTAGATCTGCAGTCGCAAAAAGAAAAACAGAAAATTCTCTTGCCGAGATGTTATATTTTAATTAAGAACCTGCATAACTTATTGCTGTTTCTATTAGCTGCGATCAAATATCCTTCAATTAAACTAACACACACTCAATTAACCTTATCTCCTTGATTTAAATTAAAGAAGTCTGTTTGAAAGTGAGGTAGGTCACAATGTGAATAAAAATTTAATCACGCCAATGAACAAAAAATCGCTCGACTAAGTGTGAAAAATGAATTCACGCACGCAATTCAGTTGAAATTGCATGAATGAACAAAAGTCAGATTTGAGGTGATCGTGACGTCATTTAGTCGAAAATTTGAGGTGATCGTGACGTCATTTAGTCGAAACAAAAATTTTGACAAAGTGAAGAGGAACCAAGAGAAGTTCAACATTAGAACATTAGCCCCAGCTATCGCTTTGCGTTTATTAAACAAGACCACCATTGTAGTTATTGATTTGACAACAGATTTCCAAAACAATATTTTGTATTATGGCAAACAATTCTGCATTATCATTTCAGATATAGTAATATGCTTTGCAACCTGTTCATTTCGGCTGAGTGAACATTGTGCCACGCACAGAGACATGCCAGCCTTCCTGTTAAGTATACCAGTTTTAGCATCTTAGACACAAATTTTTCTTCACAATTTAGATTAGTTTCGACTTAGAATATCAGAAAATTCACCATAAGTTTAAAACCTATTGTAGTGCATTCGTTAAAAAAACTTCAGCGACATCCAAAAACGTTATTTTTAGTTCATTTTTCTTATCACTCTTCATTCTTGTTCTATTTATATCTAAAACTTGATTCGTCCTGTCAGTTGGTTGTTAAGAATCACAAAACTCAAACTGGTGAAACCTTCAACTTATTCATGTTCAAATATGGACAACAAGCGAACTAAGTTTAAAATACACTCATCAAAAGTAAAGGTTAACGAGAGTATGAACTTAGTCAGACAATAAATATACCCCAAAAGAGTTCAAAGCAGTTTCACATCCAAGCTTTCTAAACCTTCTCGTTGCAATGGCTTTCCTTGAGAGACGTTCTGGTTGTTTTAGTAAAAGCCCGGGTAACTAATCAAACATTTAGTTATCACGAGCCAGTTTGGAGACAGTCTATTTTAGGAAAACAGAATTTTTCTGCAGTTGCATTGCATAATACTACTACTTTTACTGTATGATGAATTTGATGATAGTGAATGAGAAGATTGTCCCGATCGTCGTAATAGAATCGGCGATGTTGACTTCGAGTTAAAAAGGGAGCCAATCTTCTGCAAGTTATCTGACAAGCCTCATCAACGTCTGAAAACTGTCAATTCTCAAACATTTGACAAGCTTTTCGTTTCCTTCGGGAATTTATCGCAGATGCTCAATAATGCTCATAATTCCTTCAGGAAAATTGTAAAAATTCGCCAGAATCCACTTAACGTTGAATAACGCTCGGCGAAAAGTCAACAGGGATATAATTTCCCTTCAAAGATGAAAAATCCCAGTTAGTCTAGCGATGTATGTAGTTGTTTGTTGTTGTTGCTGTGTGTTGCCGTGTGGTTGCTCAGTAACGAGGGCTGTTCAGAGAACATTTCACTGAATTGTAATTTTAAAAATCAATTACTTTTGATTCTCGTATTTTGCGAACATGCCCAAATAAAAGCAAACAGTAAGCGAAGTAAACAATATTGTATCAAAATTGAGTATTCGCAGTGAATCGAACGAGCACACTTAGTCGCCCGATCTAGTGAAGTTTTAGTAAAGTTGCGTTTAATTTAAAGCAATATAATTTATAATCTAAAGCAATAATTGCGCAACAAGAATTTTTCCACGAGCCTATTTGTCGAAGTTCAACTTCGGCCGCGTGCAAAAAAGGTAATAATTTTTTCATCATCTTAATCATCGTCATCATCACAGTAAAAAGCTCAAAGATAGTTCAGGCCGCGAGTAGGAACAAAATGAGTGCTGGGTAAATTTGTTCAACATCGACACCACGCGCTTTCTCAAAACTATCCAGAACTCAGAAAAAACAATCGAAGTTGTTTGTCAGTAAATGGAAAGTCAAGAAGTACAAGTCAAAAGAGATCCTTTTGTTCATCGGCGTCAAATAAGAAGTCAAAAATGAAAATTTTCCCACCATTTGACCGAATCACTGATAATGGCCATATTACAAGGTAAAATTTTGCCAGTACTCCATTTCGGCTGTAACCTAATTGTGAAAACTTTCGAAGCAAACTGCAAAGTAACATTGGGCATCACGTGCCACGAAACTTTACTACCATGCAATCTGAAATCAAAAACCGTTTTTATCAAACTTCCAAAAGAAGCAAACTGCTTCCTTCCTTTTGTCGGTTATCCTTCCCCCCCCCCCCCCGCCCACAACCACAACCACAACCACAACCACAACAACCACCACCAGCACCACCACCACCACCACCACCACCACCACCACCACCACCACCACCAACACCAACACCAACACCAACACCAACACCACCACCACCACCACCACCACCACCACCGCCCCCACCACCCCCACCACCACCACCACCACCACCACCACCACCACCACCACCGCCAGCACCACCACCACCACCACCACCACCACCACAACCACTTCCTTCGACAAAAGGCAGACGAGCTATTATATTTAACATAGTAATGTGCTATATAACAACAAATCGTAATTAGGGACATGAAAACACTGTGATGGGGGAAGAACTGTTCTCTGCGCAGTTCACACACACGTACCTATTTGACACCATACAATGCGTCATATCATTGCATTTGGCAAACAATTAGGTCACAACAGGTGGTGAAAACTGCATATACAAAACATAAGCAAAAACTGGAGGGGTCCTCGGAAAAGGAACCAATTATAAAACGGCTTTATTCAAACGGATGTTTTGTTTTTTCAAACCTATATTTTAACCCCGATTTTTAGCTTCTTTATCATTTAACCCCTCATTAATTTAATCCCTATATTCTTTCACCCCGATGTTGAGCTTCCTATGATTGAGGATAAATAGGTCTCAATCAATTCTACGAAATGACTGAGGTGAGAAAAAACTTTTTCACACCTCAGTTATTTCATCCTGATTTCATTCAATAAATTAGTGACTCATAATTGTCATGAAAAGTAAGCCCGCGAATCAATAGTTAAAAGCAAAACTATAACAATTAGCAAATTATTTATCTCGTCCCTAATGGGCCAATTATAAGCAATTAAAACGTGGATGGAACTCCAAAACATTTTTTCTTTCAATGCATTTTGAAATCATAACTGCCGATTTCATCTCTAACTGCCGAGTTTATTATTTCTTCTAAAAATAAAGAAATGAGGAAGGCCATGAGTTTTATGTTAAAAAATAAAAAAGTTTACCACCGCCTGGAATTGCTCGAAATATCAAAGCAACAAGTGCCGCGTTTCCGCATTTACACAAAATGGTCAACTTATTCGCGTAAATGGTGAGCACAATTATAATGCCTCTATTCGAAAGCCGGCCACATTAAAAGTTATAAAAGAGATCAAAGCCCTGAGAGAAAAACTAAGGCCCACAGCAGCCATAGCTTCCGCATTTTTACCAGCAACCGACGTTCTCTCGACACAGTAAGCGTTGTCGTCGAAACCCAATTTAATACAAACGCAGCGTCTAAAAAATAACAGTTGTCAATTCATGAACCGTCGGACCGGAATTTTGATAAACCCGATACGTTTAAAGAGGTTTTGCGGTATGACAGCAGAAAAGGCGACCACGAGCGTACTTTAAATTTTGGTGATCCGTATATGATATCGGTTGTCGAAGGCTTTAAGTATTGACTTGCTGACGGAACATTTACATTATCGCCTGAAAATTTATACCAATTTTTATACCATGTATATATTTTTGGTATTGCTCCTGCTTGTTTGAATGCAGTCCTTCCAAACCAAACGAAAAGAAAAACGTAGAGCCGATTCCTCGATGCCTTAGAAAAATTGGCTCCCGATACGCTAACTAACTGTGAGCAATCGGTAATTGTCGCCAGATATTACAGCAGAAATGCAAATTCTAAATCGGAATTTTTTCTGATTGTGCCCACCCTCAGCTTAGTGGGTGCATATTGTTTGCACCTCCCAAACACACGTGCCATATTTTTATATAATGATTAATTATGTAATGGCACGTGCTCTGTAACTGAGAACAATAGATGTATTGCTTTGTAGCTGTATGCGTCTAGGATAAAAAATTCTGCTTTCTAAAATAAAATATGAGGCATAATCATTAGCAATTTTTTATTAATTAACCTAACCTCGTCCCATCTTTTCGATGAAAAGCCTACTCCAGATTAATACAGTCGTTGTTTAAAATGGTTAACTTAATAATTTTTTTTGTTCAACTAGTTATTTTTGTTAAAAAAATTTTTTGTAAAACTCAATTCAGACTAGCCCTCATTTTTACTAGCACAACAGAAAATCAATTTAAAGATGGGTCAGAAGTTTTAGAACGAATTGGGTCACATTATATTAATAGATTTTAAAAAACTACAAGCTGTTTAAAGTTTTTCCTTGTTCATCTTTGGCCTATTTCTTCAGCAACTTGAACAGAAAAGTGTGGGTTTAAATGTTCCTGCTGTGGATTTAAGGGATATATGAGATTATAAATAGGGTTTTGAAAATCTTAATTTAAATCCATTAGGGTATTTTTGATATTCATTAAAATAGAATATACAAATTCATTAATATTATTTTAAAAAGGTATCTGGTAATTGTGAAACAACCTAATGAGCTTGCAAATTATATTTTTCATTAAATTCTTTTAAAGTCAAATCAAACACAATATTTATTTCAAACTGAAAAAACTTTGTACGACATAAAAATTTAAGGTCTGAAGCCTATTTTTTTCAAGTATTTACATCATAGAGTCTGCACATTTTAAAAATCCTATGAACAAAAATTTACCTTCTGATTTTTACTGTCTTGCAAGTATGATTGCAAATAGAACTTATCGAGAACTAATTCTCCAACTCTTCCGTTTAAAATATATCCTATAAATCTGATTTAAATATCCGATAAATCTCCATGCGATACTATTTTCCAGACCAGAAAAAACCACGTTCTTGTGAAGACACGAGATATTAAAGCAGACTAAAGTACTTGGTATTAATATCATTATAATGCTCTCCATTTTTTTTTAGTTTTGAGACTTCGGGATTTAGGTACATTTATTGAATTATTGTGCCAAAAACGTGTTAAAAATATCGTTCTAACAACTAATGTTCTGACAAAGATTGAAAACTTATAGTGGCAATTTTTCCGGCTAATTATAGTATTCATACGTTAAATTAACTTTCTTAGTTGTAGAAATTTGATCTATTCTGTTCCTTCCACTCTAGCACACCATGGCTTTGACCGTGGTGTGCTAGAGTCCGACCGTGGCTTTGATTGATCTAAGTATGGCATAGGGCGGAGCGCCGCGAATTCCGGTGCTCCCATTTGAGCTTCCACAATCAGCAATAAAAACTGGAACCATCTGCGAACACAACAAAACATTGCCCTTCGCACAACTACTGGGTGTGTAAAAATGTCTGACATCAATGACTTACACAATGAGGTTAAAATGCTGCCTGTTAAAAATCAAACAGAGACGTTAGCAGAGCAATTTGTAGCTGGCGATTATCGGAGCCACGGTGCTGATTTAAAACCTCCACTCCAACCAGTTTTTGTCCCATAAGACCGACACTAAACGACACTTGTAAGGACCGCGTAAAACAACACACAGACAAAAAAGAGCACGGTCCGTATTCAGTTGAACAAAGCCAGCAAGCAACTAGGCACATCTCTAACAACGATAGCTGAAAAACAAACGCTGCCACGAATTGCACGCATCCGATTATCGCAACAGAAATGGATATTGCCCCCTGCTAAACTCTTAGTAGGATCTGTAACAATGTTGATAACAGCTGCCCAAATGTAGAGTAGCACCACATGACGTAAACAACATTTCAAACTTCAGCAAAAACAGCAGGGACCTGAAAGTGATTGACCTGTGGGAACTAATACCATCAGTCCAACACGACCACACTGCACAGAATAATCCGCCTTCCTCGCCCCTTTCCCCCGAAGTTGACGATGACCCTCTTGGCCTCCATAACCCGCGGACCGCATGGAGTTCACCATGACGTAGATTCAGAAAGGTTGCCACACCACAAACAATTTGTGGATAGGCAGTGACACTACTACTAATATATATATATGTTTTTATTATAATACAAATGCAACTAAGGTACCGGTTAAAAACGGCAATAAGCTCCACTATCCCGCCAAAATTACACGCAAATTGCAGCTCTGTGCCACTGCTACAACAGCGACAACCTATGTATAGCACGCGCATACAGCAATGGGAGGGGAAAACACCACATTCTTTTCACAATTTCCCGATTATAATAAAAAAGACCACTACGCAAAACAAAAAATTTTAAAAACAATTTGGCATAAGAAATTAATTTTATTAAAAGCTTGATAAGCAACCTACAGAAAATGAAGTCTGAGAATTTCTGAAAAAGAAAACGAAAGACGTCAAATTTAACAATTCCTTTAATTACTAAAATGAAAGAAAAATTTTAACTTTCGAATTTGAACCGAACCCGAGCACTGCAGTACAAATCTTCAGTATTATATAATTGGTGAATATGCAAAAAATGCTGCAGTAGAAATCTACTTTACTCTCTATTTATTCCCCGTCTGTTTCACAAAGTCTGATGTGAGCTGTTTACTTCCAAAATTTCTTATTAAGAAAAAACATGAAACAGAAAACCTAGTAAAGGCTCGAATCAGCAGGTTTCATATAGCACATGCTGTTTCACATGCGTTTTTACCAAATAACTCCAGATTAAACTGCTAAGTTGGGCTGCCTTCAGCACTTAATCATTCTTTCCCACTGGGATCTCTAAATTTTGTTTGAGGGCAACGAAAACTTTTGTGGTGATAGCTTGACAATTTACACAATTCCATTTCACCCAACCTGCCATTTTACCCAATACATTTGGGTAGAAAGGCAGGTTGGGTATTATGTTACTGGGTAAAATGGAATTGGGTAAACTGTCTCGACTCCCTTTTTGATATTATGTACGGTCAATGCAAGTCGTACAAGACTAAGGGATTAAAGAGACAAATTGTAAAAGGTTGCAAAAAGCCAATTAATACGTTGAGATTGTTTCAAACCTATTTCGGCATACATTTTTCATTACGATTGCCCAAAAACTTAACTCTGTGTGAAAATTTAGAATTCAATTTGACTTCTTAGTTGCAACCACATCAATTTTGAACAAATATAACATTGAACAAGACATAGGAGTAAGCAGCAAAATTGAGTTTGCTGAAATTTACGAACTTCAGTCATTTTATTTATCAATCTCTCTATCTATTCTCTCTCTCTTTCTCGTAAGTAAAGATTAAACTCAAGGCTCTTCGACCTTATTCATTGTGAAAAATAATTGCAAGTGAAAAATTGCACAGCAATTGATAAGCGTCAGTGTCGTTCGCCTGAGGTTCAAGTCTAAGTCGCTGACCTTTAACAGCCGAGCACTTTTTCAGAATATTGTGAAAGTTTCCCGCATAAAACTGTGCATAGTTTCTGCTTATAAAACCTATCAGTGTATTATGTTGAAACCCAGTTAGGTCGTCAACACTTCAACTACGCAGCCATTGAGATATCGTCCATATCATGCTAGGGTATTGACGAGTCAATCGAGTGTTGCTCCATCAAAATATCACAATAAGACCAACGTAGTTAAAGGGAAGAGTAACATAGACAAAACGTCCCATTATTAATCTTCGAGTAAAGTAGCACTTTGGTTACTCTGGCAACTTGTGATAAAAGCAACGAATGAAGTGCAAGTTCAATTATTTGTCTTCTTCTTTCTCTTCTCTCTCTCTTCATCGTCAAGTTCTCAACAGTTCTCGAATCAACTGTAATTAACGGCAGAACATCAATGGTGAAAGTAACTTTTTACAACCTTTTCAAGTTGCAAGTAAAAAATGCCAAGTAATTCTTCGCACAATTTTTTTTTAAATTGAACAAAATCTCCAACGATAGGAGTAAGGGAAGTTACACACACTAACACACAGACAGCTGCTCCTAAAATTGGAATTGAAGTTGGATATTCCATTAACTGTGGCAGCGACGAAGTAAAGTAGGAACTTAATTCGAAATGAAATTTTGAAGTAAAGTTTGACCACGCGATCTGATCAAAAAAGTTGACAGAAATTTGAATTCCTGAATTGCTCGAGTAAATTTAGTAGTAGGTTGAGTAGAAGAAGCAGCTGCGTTAACTGTTCCAGACCAAAACATCTGCTTACGTCATAATTGTTACCAGAATCGGTAACACAGAGATGATGACTAACTGGGAAAAGAGCTATACCACATGCAAGAATTCAGATTACACTATTTCTCAAAACTAGATTATCTTAAAACATGAATTACGAATATCAGAAAAATTCAGCCAGGAATGAGTACATCTTATTTATAACAATAGCAAGTGATAAAAAAATTTTGAAAAACTTAATGCGCTCTTTAGAGTAATATACACAATCTTACAATTCATTTTTTTTTCTTTACAAGAAAACAGTGTGTGAACAAAAACTCTCAGAATTTTATCAATATTTTACTACAATTTATTTTTGCTACACTTTCAAACTTTCCAGCTCCATAAAGAGAATTGTGTCCGAATACCCACCAGACAAAAGCAACCAAAAATAGAAAAAAAACGAATCTGAACATATGGAGTAACTACAAAACCAATGGACAGCAAACGACTTTTTTTGACGGTATGTCTTCATAAAATCTTTACATTTTTTTTCAGTTTAACTCTTAATTATTTCAATTTTGTTGCTTTGTCAGTAAGTTTTAATAGAGAACGCTCCCATTGATGGTTTGAAAAGGAATGCGTACACATATGCATTCTTTGAACATCTTATTTTACGAATTCTTCATTAACGTCCAATAAAAAAGCTGAACTTTTCAGTTCAGATTATTTGTATAACATATTGTTCTCATAACTAGGGCTGATTGATGTTAGAACCATTGAGCTATCTAAGTAGACACAAGTAAGCTTGAGCCAATTTCTAGTTTTGCATCTTCTTATTATTTGTTTTTGGTATTATCACTCAAATATCAAAAATGAAGGGATCATTGAGCTTCCTAGCGCGCTATCGATCAACTTAAATTAATTGAACTCAATAATTAATGCATAAAAACTATAAAATCGTGTTTGAAAAATATTTAATTTCTGAATTTTGACGTTTTATCGTTTTTTTCAGCATGAGTATTACTCTCATTAATGACAGCGCTCATTTGAGTTCTAGTAACCCATGTGAAGCTATGTAACAGTTTTAGTTTGTATCAAGAATGTTTGACTTCGATACAGGAAACGAGACTTCAGTTTTGTCCACTTTTTTGTCTTGTGTCTTGTTCTCAACAATAACAGGTCTAATCAGATTTCCGATGGATTTCGTAGTTTCATTGAATTACTGGTATCATTTTGCAGCAGAAACAACTGACCAAAAATTATTAACTTTTGAAAACTGTTTTTTTTTTAAAATCTTGCCTTCATTTGCTATTGTTTACTTGCCTTGTTATTATATTTGTCACTTTGTCGTTTACTGCAATTAATAAAAACTTCTTGAAATGTACAATTACTGAATACTATATAGTTGTTACTGATCTGACCTGGGGATATGTGCAGTTATAAAGTTTCGTTTTTAACTTTGACGGCACTAATTTTGTGCTTCCCAAAGTGTACGGTTTTTGTCCTTTCCGTATATTTTTTACGCTCGTTTTTCGATTAAATTTTTTTGGTATAATATTGTGATTCCGATCAATATAAGAAGCTTTGTTTGGATAAAGATAACGTCACTATATTTCGAAGAGGGTCGAGCAAAAACTTGCTGAGCTTTTGATTTCTACTGACTTTTATTCTATTAGAGGTCTGATAACTAGGGATGACTAATGTTGGAAACATTGGGCTATCGAATAAGGCATAAGTGTATTTATAGATTTTATAGTCAATAGTTTACGGTTTTTTTTTGGCTTCAACGCCATATTTTTTCATTTAGCCTGTCTCTAGTTTTGCATATTCCTATTGTTTGTTTTTGATATAATCACACAAATACCAAAAATGAAAAATGAAGGGACCATTGAGCTTTCTGGGCAGCCCTCGATAAACTTCTATATTGATTGAAGTCAACAAATTCTGCTTTTTAAGACCGTGAAATCATTGTGGAAAATATTCGAAATTTATCAAATTTGACTTTCTATCGTGTTTTTTAAATGAGTAGTACTTTTATTTAATGACAGCTCACACTTGAGTTCGAGCAACCTATTTGAATCTGTTGATTGGTTTTAGTTTTAATCGAAAATGTTTGACTTCGATACAAAAGAAAACGAGACTTGTTTTGTCCGTTTTTTGTCTTGTCTCTTATTCTCAACAATGAGAAGCCTCATCAGATTTCTAAAGCAGTCTTTACTATTATTGGTTTAGTGGATTCATTTTATAGCTGAAAACACTGATCAATATCCAATTAATTTCAAAAATTCTGATTTTGCTTAAATCTTCGTTTCATTTGCAGTTGTTTATTTGCCTTGTAGTTATATTTCTAACATTGTCACTTACAGCATTTTACTGCAATTAGGCGAAACGTCTTTCACTTTTCAATAAGTGAATACTACAAAAACATTAGTGGTTTTAAACTAGGGTTATACGTTGTTATGAGGTTTCGTTTTTCAAACTTTGACGGCACTAATTTTTTGGTTCGCAAAATTTAGGGCTTTTGGTCTTTCCCATTCGATGACTTTTTTGGTATAATATTGTGAATCTGTTCAATGTAATAAGATTTGTATGGCTAAAATTAATATCATAATTCAAAGAAAATAATGCTTTTCTTTGTACAGATTTTTTTCTGTTCCTTTGTTTAGTTCTGCCTCGGGATTTGATGCAGATATCAACGGCTGACGTTAACGTAATTAAGTTGGAAAGCCGGGTTATAATCATTTATTGTACTTTAATCCTGGACTTGTGCTCGTATCTCTTCTTAATGAGTTGTCTTCCTCTGTTTTAGTTCCGACCATAGGATCACCAGTACAGAATTCAAAGAGCGACTTTTTTATTGGTCTTGATGTCCATTTCTGGCCTCATGCTGTATGGTTGTCGGTCAATCGTTGGATAAAAATTTCCACGCACTTGAAAATCCTATTTGAGAACAAAAAATCAATATAAATTTATTAGGGGCTAACCAAATTCGATAATCACAGAGCTCTGTTTTTTAAAGGACCTTAGTATTTAAATTGTGTTTGAAAACAGAACAGAAGCTCAATTCAGAATCTCATTTCTCTTGTTCCCCATAATTGAGCGTTTATTTGACAAAATTGTGTTTTTTCTGCTCGAGAAATTCTATTATGTTGACTTCTTTTTTCAAATAAACGTGAAATGTGTAGTTCATTCATTATTCAACTGAAAGTAAAACCTCAGACTGTATATATAACTGTCCTATTTTGAGATTATAAAGTTTCCAAATACAAAGCATCTACCATCTACTATTTTGACTCTGTCCTATCTGTTCTTGATTTGATAACCATTTCAGTCCAGATTGTGGATGAGCAGGGTCGGAACATTATGTGCAAATGCCGTCTAACGAGTCTCATTGTTTTTCTTTTAAACGAAACGACACACCACGAAATTCAGTACGAGGTGAAAAGCTCTAAAATAATTAAAATTACAAATTTTTCTGCTCCCTATTTAATCATTTAAGCGTTCAGATGCAAACTGTAATTCTGTTTGAGGCCAAACCATTTTAAATAGAACTAAATAGAATTAGGTGGGGTCAGCTTGGTGCTAGGACAATAGATCGAAAGACAACAGATCGAAAGCGAAAATTGGGACAATAGATCGAAAATTAAATTATTCAAGTTGCATATTGGCCAATCAGATTTGAGCACTCATATATTATACAGCATATAACATGTTCGGTTGTGATACTTTGTTTGGTTGTGATAGATTCATATCAAGTCCCACGGGCCGCTAAGGCATGGCCATAATGTGGTAATTACATTGCAGCTCGCAAATAATGCTTAATTTCAACCAATAAGAATAGAGATTATTTTTCGATCTGTTGTCCCAATTTTTCTGTTTTCGATCTGTTGTCCTTTCGATCTATTGTCCGGTCACCTTTGCGAATATACATTACCGCGTTTTCCAGCTTAACAATGATCCATAACTGGAAAATTTAGCTCTTTTCCCACTTGCCTCCCACGCGACTCAAGAATAGATGTATAGGATTTCCGCGTGAAATGAGTCCACGTGATAATTGAGCAGAGCACATTTGTATCTCTGAAGTTACCATAGTGAATTTGTCGATTCAGTAGTGTGAAACGAACACGACATTTAACCCATTGTTGTGATATAATTTTTGCTCACAGGTTAAGTGAGCCCAGTCATCATCTAAAAGACAAATAAAAATCTTTATCACATAATACAAATTTCTGTAACGAATATTTTAATTTAAAAAATAAATTTGTCGTGAGGGTGAAAGATAGAAAAAGTCTCTCCCATATAACGTCGATTTGTCGACCGCAGCAAAAGACAGGTGCGTCGATTTCAGTGCCTATATGTTAATTATTTTACTTATGTCAATTAAACCACCGTCATTACTCTATATCGCACTTTAGATACTCCAACAAGCGAAACTAAACCCGATTTATGCTATAATTAATTTCATTTTTTCCCGTACTCGTTTTTCCAAGAAGAGCGCCCATTTAGTCCATAATCAGAGGCTGTCAAAGTCATTCGGGAACACTGAATATTACTCAATTGAACATATCGTATCTTTATTTTTTCGAAAGGACAAATTTATAAAAAATTTTTTAGCGCACACAACAGTCCCGACCTTAAATGAAACCTACAAAAATAATCAGTGCTAGGCGAAGAACAAATAGATGAAGATTAATTTGCTGAACTTCGAAATTGGAGTGACATTTTGCTTATTCTTCTATTATAGATGTCTACCAAATGAGGAAGAGATAGAAAACCCCCAAAAACAAGCATTTTTCAAAAAAAAATGTGTATGAACAAGAATATTGCCTCCAACGCAAAAAACTTAGTGGAATAAAAAAATGGATTGATGAGATCAGACATTATTAAGAAAGGAAGTCAAGACGATCAACGAAATCAAACAACAATAACAATAAACATTAATTACCTCCAAAACTTTATGTACAATTTTAAAAAAAACTTTTTAAAACAGCAAGGTCAAAATAGCGCCAGATAAAACTGAAATTACACAAAATAACTTTTACTTCACTAGAAAAGATATGGGAACACTCCAAAACTAGGCTCGTAACAATTAGACAAAAAAGAAAAAGAACAGCAAAGATTAAAAAAATTGGCTCTTATTTTTTAAAAACAATTAATTTCAAAGTAATTAAAACCATTCGGAAGCAATTGAAAACATCTAGCATGTTTATGATCACATACGGCTCTACAGGAGGGCATTAAGACCTGTCATTATTCAACTCTTTATGGGGTTACAAAAAGAACAAACAGAGACAACAAAAAAAAACGCTGTCGAACCCGTAAAGGCATATTTTGCCCACCAAAACATGTTCAATTAGACCTTCATCGAACGCCAATATTGCCATTATTGTGGTATGCGAGCTATCTTTAATGAGAAAAGGTAAGGAGTAGTAAAAAAGGGCAAAATTAATACATTTGTATTTTTCGAAAACAATTCTCAAAGTTATGACAGCCATTAGCTACAAAATGAAATAAGAAAACCGGTTAGATTATTCGTCCAAAGAAAGCGCTTGAGACCTGTAATTATTCTGAGTATGTCTGACGTCTACAAAAAGGGCGTCAAATTTAGACAAAAATCAAAAATTAGTGTACTTTTTTTTAGAAAAACCTGCGTCAAAGCCAGTATTCAAAACGAAATCTTTAAGAACCTTAGATTTTGTACAATTGCTCCTCTCCTCAACAATAATAATGTCATATGTGAAATGTAACAAAGAAGACTAGGCAACAAATAGACAAAAAGAACGAAAATTAAAAAAAAGTTTCAAAGTCATGAAAGCGATCAGCTATCTACTCAAATCAGAAAATAGCCTTATTTAATGCTCCAAAAAACAAAGGAGACCTCTCAAAATCCAAGAAACTGACTAAAAAGACAAAGTGAAAACGACAGTTAAAGTCATGTAAAAAAAAAATTCAATTAAATTCCTCGAGAAAGGGGCGTCGAAGTCGTCAAAAACATAATCCATGCATTTAAAGATTTTAGTATGTCCGATTGTGCCTGAGTCTCAACGCCAATAACGTAATATATGAACTTTCATTAATGTGATATTGTGACAAAACGAGAAAAAACGTGAAAAGGGCCAAAGCCTAAAAACAAAAAAAAATGTGAAATTTAGTAGTATCACAGCCAAAATACCATAACTTAACGCGCCAAAAAACATTAAATACTAATTCACTAGAAAAAAGAGGAAGAGGAAGCATTCTTTTTGCTGACACTAAGCTACTATTTGGCCAAATTAAGAGAAAAATAGTGGCAATTTCAATAAGCCATTGTTTTATTTAAAATTAAAACATTTTTAAAAGTCAAAACGACCATATCTAGATAGTGCATGCAAAATTGTCAACAATACTTTTTGGTCTTTTAAATTACATCAACAGCACTAGTTTAAAGAATTTTTACATATTTTAGCAAAAATGACGAAATTTTAAACAAATGTGAATAAATAACGCAAATCGGTATTATATTCACAAAAATTTAAACCACGATAACTCGCTCTAAAAAACGAAATTAAAAAAAATTAATTCCATATTCTACGCTGGACGGGGTTTTTAATGATACCACTCACAACTCTCTTCGATGAATTTATCGATCGGTCAAAATTTTCTGTACTCGTTTTTCCAAGAAGAGCTCCCATTTAGTCCAATCAGAGGCTGTCAAAGTCATTCGGGAACACTGAATAGTACTCAATTGAACATATCGTATCTTTATTTTTTCGAAAAAAGCGACAAATTTATAAAAAAAATTTTAGCGCACACAACAGTCCCGCCCTTAAATGAAACCTACAAAAATAATCAGTGCTAGGCGAAGAATAAATAGAAGACGATTAATTTGCTGAACTTCGAAATTGGAGTGATATTTTGCTTATTCTTCTATTATAGAAGCAAACGGAAAAAGACAACGAGAAAACACATACCAAATTTCAATACAACAGAAAACAAGATTTCAATACACAAAACAAAAAAAATAATGAATTAACATTACAAAGACACGTGCAATTTTTGTTTCAAAACCACTTGGTGGGGGCCTGACTATGCTCAACTAGCTATGTATTAGTCAATGATATGATTTGTAACAAAAAAACAATCCAATAAAGAATAACTTATGAAAGCATTTTTTGAATTTCGTCTTTTTGAAGAGTTATTGAGATTCAAACTTTCTTGCACATTTTGAAGAAATTTCGCGTATTTGGCTACTATATGGTACTAAAGCTGACAAGGATGCGCGGTAATGTGCGTTCACACAAAGTTCCGACCCCGCTCATCCGCATTTTTGGCATACATGTCTACCAAATGAGGAAGAGATAGAAAACCCCCAAAAACAAGCATTTTTCAAAAAAAAAAATTGTGTATGAACAAAAATATTGCCTCCAACGCAACAAACTTAGTGGAATAAAAAAATGGATTGATGAGATCAGACATTATTAAGAAAGGAAGTCAAGACGATCAACGAAATCAAACAATAACAATAAACATTAATTACCTCCAAAACTTTATGTACAATTTTAAAAAGTTTTTAAAACAGCAAGGTCAAAATAGCGCCAGATAAAACTGAAATTACACAAAATAACTTTTACTTCACTAGAAAAGATATGGGAACACTCCAAAACTAGGCTCGTAACAATTAGACAAAAAAGAAAAAGAACAGCAAAGATAAAAAAATTGGCTCTTATTTTTTAAAAACAATTAATTTCAAAGTAATTAAAACCATTCGGAAGCAATTGAAAACATCTAGCATGTTTATGATCACATACGGCTCTACAGGAGGGCATTAAGACCTGTCATTATTCAACTCTTTATGGGGTTACAAAAAGAACAAACAGAGACAACAAAAAAAAAAACGCTGTCGAACCCGTAAAGGCATATTTTGCCCACCAAAACATGTTCAATTAGACCTTCATCGAACGCCAATATTGCCAATATTGTGGTATGCGAGCTATCTTTAATGAGAATAGGTAAGGAGTAGTAAAAAGGGCAAAATTAATACATTTGTATTTTTCGAAAACAATTCTCATCAAAGTTATGACAGCCATTAGCTACAAAATGAAATAAGAAAACCGGTTCGATTATTCGTCCAAAGAAAGCGCTTGAGACCTGTAATTATTCTGAGTATGTCTGACGTCTACAAAAAGGGCGTCAAATTTAGACAAAAATAAAAAATTAGTGCACTTTTTTTTAGAAAAACCTGCGTCGAAGCCAGTAAATTCATAACGAAATCTTCAAGAACCTTAGATTTTGTACAATTGCTCCTCTCCTCAACAATAATAATCTCATATGTGAAATGTAACAAAGAAGACTAGGCAACAAATAGACAAAAAGAACGAAAATTAAAAAAAAAGTTTTTAAAAAAAAAATTGTTTTCAAAGTCATGAAAGCGATCAGCTATCTACTCAAATCAGAAAATAGGCTTATTTAATGCTCCAAAAACAAAGGGGACCTCTCAAAATCCAAGAAATTGACTAAAAAGACAAAGTGAAAACGACAGTTAAAGTCATGTAAAAAAAATTCAATTAAATTCCTCGAGAAAGGGGCGTCGAAGTCGTCAAAAACATAATCCATGCATTTAAAGATTTTAATATGTCCGATTGTACCTGAGTCTCAACGCCAATAACGTAATATAAGAACTTTCAATAATGTGATATTGTGACAAAACGGGAAAAAAAAACGTGAAAAGGGCCAATGCCTAAAAACAAAAAAATGTGAAATTTAGTAGTATCACAGCCAGAATACCATAACTTAACGCGCCAAAAAACATTAAATATTAATTCAGTAGAAAGAAGAGGAAGAGGAAGCATTCTTTTTTTGCTGACACTAAGCTACAATTTCGCCAAATTAAGAGAAAAATAGTGGCAATTTCAATAAGCCATTGTTTTATTTAAAAATAAAACATTTTTAAAAGTCAAAACGACCATATCTAGATAGTGCATGCAAAATTGTCAACAATACTTTTTGGTCTTTTAAATAACATCAACAGCACTAGTTTAAAGAATTTTTACATATTTTAGCAAAAATGACGAAATTTTAAACAATGTGAATAAATAACGCAAATCGGTATTATATTCACAAAAATTTAAACCACGATAACTCGCTCTAAAAAACGAAATTTTAAAAAAAATTAATTCCATATTCTACGCTGGACGGGGTTTTTAATGATACCACTCACAACTCTCTTCGATGAATTTATCGATCGGTCAAAATTTTCTCAAAAAAAACCCAGCTGAGTATATATCCCCCCCCCCCCTCAAGAGGGGTCGGAACGAAAGTCAATACCTTAAAATAGAGCATTTCAGAGCTAAAGAAGGCTGCCTGAATATTGCGGGGAATGGCTCTCAGTTGCAGGTACTTAATCTCAAAAGTGCTGATACATAATTGAAATTAAAATTATCAGGGGTTTATTTGCACTTCCACTATCTAGCAGAGAGAGATTGATTTCAAAGTAAATTTCTGCGGGTTTTTCAAAAAATTTTCCTCTTTGCTATAAATATTGGTCTATATTTCCGTTTTCATTCAAAAACGGACCAATAGATTGCACAAAAACTCAATGGGTGTGAAGGTTATGCATGCACTATCTAGATAGGTCTAGAATTGCAGGTCATTCTAAGTGTTTAACTTCACTCAATTTTAATTCATTGGGCAGCATTCTTTTCTCCGGAGAAAATTGTGAAACTAATGACATGTTTCCCTTACCGTACAAGAAATATGCGAGAAATGGTACACAAATTCAAATAAAAGTGAAAAATTGATTGTAACTTTTGCCAATAGCCAATTTCACTTTTTCTTCTCAATTAATCTAGTTTCATTCACAAATGTACAGGACAAAAGACCATACTGAATAAGCAATTAAAAACAAATAAGCATTTTATGCAGCATATGAAGGAATGTTTAACATTTTATCGTTTAATCAAATGAAGAGGGAAGTTTTTAGCGGTTGAAAAAGAAGTGCTACTTTTTATAAATGACTTAAATTAATTGATTTGTTAACAGCCTTTGTAAAACAAAATAACGTTTCAAAATGTAACTCAAAATGACGCTTCAGGGCTTGCGTCTCATTGGTACCACCAAGCTATAAAAAAACAAAGCAGTTTAATCGTAAATGCAGGTTCTGGCTCCAAAAAAAAACAAACTCATTCTAAAATATTTCAGGTTAAAAATTGTAGGAAAACAAATATCGTTAAAATTATATAACACAAGAGCCAGAACTTGTTGAAAAGTTTCCATTTGTTTCCCTAGAGTTTAATGAACAAGAAAAAAATTGTTGCCAAAAGCTCAATTTATAAGACACAGACAAAACACCTAAAAAGAGACAAAAAATACCCCAAAAAATTTGATTACAAATACCCCATTTTTTTTTAAAAGAAACACAGTTCAAAATTAAAATCTATCAAATTGAAAGACCACATAAACAACTTAAATAACTAAGTTCAACCAAAAGACTACCAAAATGATTTAAAAAAATGAAATAAGATAACAAAAATACTGTTAAAAACGTCCAATAAGGCCAAATGGCGAAAAGAGCTCAAAATCATATGATCAAAAATACCTCCCAACGCACTAATACTGTTTTCTTTAATTGATACCATCAACCTTATCCGATAACGTTAATTTAAAACAAGGAACACTGCTTTGAAAAAGCCGCAAGTGATGAAAAAAATTCGCTGACTCGATTTCATTACACATACTTTTCTCGCTCTCTCTCAGAATAATGCTTGAATAAAAACCACTCTAAATTCCCTCTCTGCTTTTGACTTTTTGTTCAGCAGATAGACCTAAACGTGCGGCATTTGCTTTCCTCTGAAACCAGTCTGAATACAAGTCACCGATTAAAAAAACAAAAATAGGTCAGATTATTCATTTTCGAGTCGAAAAAAATAGGATCCTTATAATAGCCGGCGGAGATGAAGACGGCTGTTAAAATCTCAAACAATTTGAAGATCTGAAATCCGATTTTTATCACCAAATTAATTGAGCATTTAAAGACACTCCCCGCTGAGAAACTTTTTACTGCAAAATGCTTTAAGTATGTTAGCGAAATTTTAATAACTGTAATCCCACGTATTTTAAAATAAGGTTAATACTGCTTTCACAAAATTGTATTGCTGTTTCAATCGAAACCAATTTGTTTTAACTGGAATGCACATTTATCGCCTCAATAGAGATTATCAATCCATAGTTTTGAAACTAGTCTAATTAAAACTTTAAAATTATCGATAGGATTTTCTGAAAGATTCCCTAAACCTTTCCCAATAACGTCCAGAAAGACCCATTTTTTAAAAAAAGAAACTTTCATTTGTGAAAACCAAAATTCGAAAAACATTGACATTGATCACTGTGAAATGCTTTGAAACCGTATGCTTCAAGATTTTCTGGGCGTTAAAAGACGGGCTGTTATTGAGTTCATTCCCTGAAAACATACGGCAGCAATCATATTCTTGTCATCGTTAAAAAACGAAAACACCGACTAACGTCTGAACAACTGCCCTTGAACGACTAGTGTGAGCTCAAATATAATGCAGCCTGCTTCAGTTGAGGATGAGGGGGTTGTGGGGAATTAAAATCACTAAGCGGTATAGCCCTTGGGGAAGGTGGAGGGGTAGATTGCAGAGCTAGGAGGGACTTATATGGGAAATGACCTTTTCACCTTTAATATTACTAGCAGTTCCTAATTACTATATATTACAAACCAAGCGACGTTTACAGTTTAATGTTCGAAAAGAGAAGTCAACGTTCAAAAACGCAGGTAAATGGTCAAATAGAAAGCAGCCAAATTCAAGTCATGAACAAACCTGCTTCAGCTAAAAAAACACAACCGGTAGAATAATGAAAATGACTTGAAGAGTCGTACAATAAAAACTTGAATAGCGCATCTATTTAATAATTGAACGCAATCTATTTAATAATTGAAAACACAGCAAAAAAAACAACCAATTTTCAGTTAGAAATGTGTAGGTGTGGGTGCGTAGGTTGGTGGAGGGCGAGGTGACTAGGTAGGAGGGTGTGGTGGTAAGTAGGGTGTGGTGGGTTAGGTATGTGTAGGGGTAATTTGTCGGTGGGGATCAGTTGTTAGGGGGTGAGGGTATATTGGAGGGATTGACAAGTGGGGGTATTTGTAACCGTTGCGGCACTGCATGTGGTAAAGTAGGTGGGGAGGCGGTTGAAAGGTGCTCAGGGGTAAGTAATAAAGGAGTATGTGAGCGTAGCTGGAGGGAGAGGTAGGGGGTGGGAGTTAGGTTGGACCGGGGCTTAAGCTCCTGTTCAAGTCCAATGGTCGAAAACAGATGTCAGCGTTCAAAAACGGACGTAGATGTCTGAATAAAAACTAAAACTGCAAGTAATGAACATATTTGCTTCAGCTAAAAATTTGTTGAGTACCACCTATACTCCTCTCTGAATCGTAAAACCACTACTCCTTTTCGAGTCGCAAAAAAGACCAACACGTCTACAATAATTGATTCATACTCCGTTCGAGAGCAGTTAAAAATCTTTGAATCGAACTGCCCCGTAAAAGAAAAAGAAGAATTCGGATGCTAATTTTCAGACATATGACACGAAACACTATCATTTTCAAAAAAATCAGTGCATTCTTTTCTTCCTATTAGTCTGCTTTTGGTTCGAATCAATAAGACGCGACCCCTTTTTTGAAAAGCGATTCGGCATTAGCCAGCCAATGTATTGGGGGGGGGGGGGGTAGGTATATGGTAGTGGTAGGTGAGGGCAGGGCTTAGCTCCTAGTCAAGTTCAATGGTCGAAAACAGATGACGATATTCATCAACGGAGGCAGATGTTTGAATAGAAAGAAGTAAACGTTCAAGTCCTGAACAAATTTGGTTCAGCTAAAAAAAAATATGTAAAAAAACCAGCTATGCTCCTCTCCAAGTCCTAAAAACTTGTAGAATACCATTACTCCTTTTCGAGTCGTATAAGGTCAAACGTTGACAATAATTGCTTCAAACTTCATTTAAGAGCAATAGAAAATCTTTGAATCGGACAGCCGCGTAAAAGATAACGATAAATTCGGATGCTATTTTTCAGTCATGTGAAACGAAACACTCATTTTCAAAATCAATGCACTCGATTCTTCCTATTAGCCTGGTTTTGATTCGAATGAAGCAGACGACCCATTTTTTTGAAAAGCGATTCGGCATCAGCAAGCAAATGTACAGGAGATGCATTAGAAAGCAAACACCATTCGAACAAAAAAAAAACATTCGAACTCTATAACCCTAATTCAAAAACATGTGCAGCAGCAAAAAACTACCCTTTAATTGAACATATGAATTAAATGAAGTTAATGATTTATTCTCACGTACGACTAAATTGACGTATCACGTCCACTAAAATATCATTCGGCAATTGTCGGCGCCTACTTTAAATTGAAAACAATTCCCAAGTATTCATATTTTACCGATCGATATTATTACTCATAAACTCAATGTTTGTACATAAAACCATCATTGCATTATACGAGTATGACAATTCAATTCCATCATCACTGTTGAAGTCCTTAATGTGATCTTGAATTTTTTCTGCTCTCGCGTCCGAAGAATTGGCCACGACTACATCAGACAAGGAAAAGTAAATAACAACAGAACCATCGGATGATTGTTTCCCGAATGGCAGTAACAAATCCAAAGTTTCTAGAACATCTTCGGTTTTTACAGAACAGTCAGAGAGAAAACGAGATAGGAGAGAGATATCGAGAGAGAAAGTAAAAAATAACGAGTTAGCTTTGAGGCATCTGCAAAATTTGCAATTTCAAAATCTCCAGATTACATTTCAGAGATGCATTTGATGTGCCGTAAGCTATTCGCTACGTAAGTAACCAAAAGTTTAAAAATTGAATTCCAGTTTTTGGCTTTTCGACAGTAATCAATGAATGCGATCCGTCTACTTAGCGGCAAATAAAGTAATGGCTTATACTTACATTTGTAAGAGTTTCTAAAAGTTGAAATTATTTTGAGGGCGTTTGAGTTGCATCAAAATAGCCGATAATTTGTTCAATTGCGCATCTATACCAAACTTGCTCCGCTGTTTGGTACGCAAATAACAAAGTAGGCAGGTAAGTAAGCAACAATGCTAAGTAAGATCCGTGTAAAACCGGATATAAAAGTAAATTTCAATAGCAAGTAAAGTTTAAGCTGTGTCTAAAACGCAGCACGAGCAATTTTTGATCACTTCTTTGGAGGTATCACTGCTCGACAGTAAAATTGCGTCAAATTGTCGATGTTGATCGCTTTCGATTCCGAATACTGATCAACCTGCTATTTGTTCAGCCGACTGGCTGAACAAATAGCGGGTTGATCAGTATTCGGAACAGTGAGAAGATTTTTCTTGTTTCTTTTAAAAATTGGTTGAGATATTGGGCAGTGGACATGTAACGTTATCCATAATTTCGCCCATTAAGAAGCTAAACTAAAACTAAAGATAAGTAAAATGCAAAAATTGGCATCCAACCAACTGTTGTGAAATAAGTAACATCCATCAGAACCAGCTGACATTATTCTATCTGAAATTCAAAATACATTTATTTAATTGCAAATTTGATAACAACAAGGAGGATCGGTAATGTCCGCGTCTATCTATAATTCAATCGGGCTGTTCTGAACAAGAAACTTTTTGAAAATTATCGCTCTCCTTCGACATTGAACCACGTGTGCAATGGAAAATCAAGTTTAAATTTCAGCTCAATAAAAGAGTTTTTAAAATTAATCAAACCAAAATCTCTTTGCACTATCTGACTACTATGGTGCAAAATTATTTTTTAGCTGAAGTACATTTTGAACAACGAGGACTCAAACTTCAAATTAAAAAACGTAGAAAAAATTGTGATTCTTGATAACTTTTCGGAAGTTCAGCTGCTCACGACATTGAATAATATGATTGAATGATACCACGACATTGAAAGGCACCTTCTTCCAAAGCGAAAAAATAAAAAAGCAAACCGAAGCTATTCAAAATGGCCAACTCGTTTAATTTGAAACCAAAAGCTTATGTTAATGACAGAAATAAAACTTAACCTTGAAAATACTGAAAAAGAGCAACTTAACAATAAAGTGAAAATTCAGAAACAGTCATTTCGATATTTTATAGTCTGTCCCATAAAGTTAAAACAAGCGAACGTTCGAAAAACTCCAAAAACGTGCAATTGAGCATCAATGTGATCATTTGAATGTCAACGTTTTCTCCATGCAGTTTTCATTCAATTTTTTCGACATGTTTTAAATTTGAACTTTGACCTCGAATCCGTGGCTTTTGAAATGTTCGCTTATTTTAACTTTATGGGACACGCTATAAAAACTGAAAGTATAGCGCGTCCCATAAAGTTGAAATAAGCGAACATTTCAAAAGCCACAGGTTAGAGTTCAAAGGTCAAAGTTCAAATTTAAAACATGTAGAAAAAATTGATGAATGAAAGCCTAATGGAAAAAACGTTGGCATTCAAATGACCACATTGATGCTCAATTGCACGTTTTTGGCGTTTTTCGAACGTTCGCTTATTTCAACTTTATGGGACAGACTATATCTACTCTTTGGCTGTTTAAATTTTGCAAATGAATTTAATAAGGCAACCGCCTATTTTTTTGTTCTCACAAAAAGATTTCGAAACTATTTGCTTTCGAAACTATTCGCTTCGAAAATATAAGATAAAAATTATCTTCCAATATCTAGTTTCGGGAGATTTTTATTTTGTTGAGATTCTGAGAAAAATTATGAATCGCAGCTCGACAAGATGGTTCCAAATGAGAAAATGAAAAACATAATTTGTGAAGAAAAACCTTGTCTCATTACTGGCTCCTGAGGGCCGCATGTTCATGTCTCACTAGATTGTACTCACAGGCGATACCTGTTCTTATTGTTTTGTAAAGAAACAAGCGGGGAAAAATTTTGTAGCGCTGAACGGGCGCTACCATGCTTTTGCAATTTAGACAAAAAGTACGCAATGATCTCAGCAAAACTTTTGAAAACTTCATCTCTCAAAGGCTGGAAATCAGTTCCTGAATTTTTTCAAAAACTTAAGCTTTTTCGAATTCTATTAAACTTGGTGCCCAAAAACCCTTTATAAAACTCTCATGATTTTTGACGACAGGCAAAGTGTCCTATGATGAAAAAAAGTTAGAAAAAATTCGGAAATAGATTTTTTTTTAAAAATCTAAAATGGGTCGAAATTGTAACTTTTACAAAGCATTTAGGTAAAATTTACAAACCTAACAGTTCAACACAAACATCAGGTACGTTTTTAATTTTCTCCTCAATTCACCTGTGAATTTTCTCCTCAAGTTCACTCCTGATACATTTCAATTTAAAATATAACTTCTAAGTTAAGAAAATTGACCCATAAACGGTTGGATGGCAAATTGCGAAATGATGGGAAAGTTTCACTGTTCGCTATAAATCGCCTGTCTGATCATGCCAACAAAATTGCTAATCGTATTCCCCAAAAATTATCATGCTTTCTGTTTTCTCCAAAAAATCATTATGCTGAAAAAATTGCCCCGAACCCGGGGTTTGTATGTTAGCAGGAAACGATATGTTGGCGAACAGCTAGCAAAAACGAGTTGATAAAAAAAGCATTTTTGCGAAATAAGCAGAATTGCAAATTTGCCATAAATTTCAATAGCATTATCTCTGAGTTTCGACCACCAAAATTGAGGTTAAAGAAAATAGAGTATAGTTCTGGAGAACCTTGGGCAATTCGAGCAACCTCGGGTGCAAGCGCCCTCGATTTTGAGCTCCAATTGCGATAGGCTTCACAGAACTATACTCTAGCATATACTTGATGAGGGGATAAGATATAGCCGCTAGTATCAAAACCAATAATCACTGGAGATAGTCAGGCTTGCTGGATGTATCTTGTTTCTACTCTTGGTTTCGTCTTTATAACTCTGCAGTTTTTCTCGCTTTGCTGAGCAACTGCCGCTTAAAAGCACTTTAAGCAGAATGAGCGAAAAACTAGCCTATAGAAGTCAGATTTCGCGCAAAAACTTCACGCAACAAGCTTTGACTCACGATAAAGCGAAACATTTTTATTCGACGAAGTAAGAGAAAAATGAAACATAACACATAACATGAAGACTCCGGAACCGACTCCAAGTACACATCCAAATAAGCCTCAGCCAACCACTCAATAAAATGATCCCAATATTCAACTAATTCATCTGAAACAAAAACGTAGCAAAAACATAGCCAGAAAAGTAACAAAAACGACTAAAAGAGTCAGGCAAAAAAACCCTCATCTAACCCTACCTATTTCAGAAGTATGAAAAAAGAAATGAAAAAGCAATATAGAGCAAAGAAAACGCAATATGAGAAAAGACATAAAAAATCAATATACGATATAAATGTGGGTAGGTAAGTGGCGGTGTAAAGTGGGGGGGGGGGGGGGGGGGGGGTTGGGGGGAGTTAGGTGTGTGTGTGTGGCAAGGCGTGGGGGCGTAGTTAAGGGGGTTGTATAGGTTGGAGGGACTTATATGGGACCAGAAGGGATCGGACATGTTGGCAAACAGAAGTCAACGTTCTAAAACAGAAGTCAATGTTCGAAAACGAAAGTCAAATTTCAAGTCATGACCAGCTAAAAAAAGCCTGTAGAATCTCAATACTCCTCTTCGAGTAAAAAAACATGCAAAAATTCAAAACTGATATCTGGATAAAATCAGATAAAACTCCTTCAAAATTTTTGACCACAACAAATATGTGCGATTAACTTGCAAAGCAAATTCAACATTTAATAAATGTCTATCATATGATATGAAAAAGCTGGAAACGGTACGCACACAGGAAACCATGAAAAGGTGAAACAAAAAAAGTTACTCAACTCCTTAGAAACCGTTGAGATGCTACCTCACGACAATTAATCTGGAAAACAATTTACTACAAACATACTACTGCTCGAAAAGAACCACCTATTGTATGGAACAAAAACGCAAATCATCAATGAAAAAATGCAAACAGCGAAAATTGAACATTGAAGTGTCAACTCTTAGTAGCAGTATTACTTAGAACGCATATAAAAAATTCTTAATTAAATTGTGAACAAGGGATAATACGAAAAGCCTAAATGAAGAAAGAGTATACAAAACATTTAAAAATCGTGAACAACTAAATTCTACCAAAAAACAACAGATGGTACAAAAAATGATTAGTTTACAAGAACTGCTATAAAAGCGCCCAATAAGGCAAGATTGGAGAAACAAAGCTCAAAATTGCATCTTAAGGACTAATATTTGATTGAAACGTTTAAAAACGATTCCAGAGTTATATTAATAACATAGACAATTGATTAAGACCTTAAAACTCAAAGACCGCTTTGAAAAAGCCGCAGGCGGCCACTCGCTCTCTCTCGGAATGATTCTTAAACAAAAAACATAGCTGGCAGATTGCCAGAAAATAGCCACAGTAGATTCGTAGATCGGCAGTCTAAAAAAACAGTAAAAAAGATAGACCAAAAAAATTTATCTTTTCATTGAAGGCTGATCTGTTATATTTTGATTAAAAATCTGTATAAGTTCTGGCTGCCTCCATTAGCTGATCTCAAATAACCTTCATTTAGAGCGACACACACCCATTTGACCTTATCTCTTTGAATTAAAGTAAATAAAAGTCAATTTCAAATTGAGGAAGTCATTGTTGAGAGTGAGGTAAGTCAAGTGTGACCAAAAATTTAATCACGCGCATGAACAAAAAAACTCGCTCCACTAAGAGCGAAAAATGACGTCACACATGCAATTCAGTTGAAATTGCATGAACGAATGAACAAAAAGTGGCTGTGACGTCATATGGTTGTAACAAAAATCATGACGACGAAATAAAAAAAACCAAGAGAAGGCCAATAATAGCCTCAGCTATCGCTGTGCTGCTATTAAAAATCATAGATTAACCTACACAGTTCTTTTGACGAGCGGAATTTGACCTTTTCTAAAACACATCCTCTAAAAACAGAAGTCACCGATTTCAAAAATAGATAAGCATTACTCCTATTCTCGTCGTAAAAATAGGGCCACTATAATAGATGGCTGAAAAGATTAGGGCGGCTATTAAAAACTGAACAAAATGTAGACGCGATTAACAGAATTAAAAAACCGACTAACATCGAGCGAATTGCTTTCAAACGAACTGCGAGCGGTTGGCTTTGTCAGTAGCTAGCCACTGTTTAGAGAGGCTAGCTTTAGCTTAATTGAAGGGGCGTGAGGTGAGCGCAGCGGTGGAGGGAGGTGGGCACTCACGGCCTGAACGATGTGCCGGGGTGGGGATTGGGGGCGGGCTGATGTGGAGGCGGGGTGTGGGATCAATTTCTCTTCACATTTTGTTGTAGCATTTTGTTGTTTATTCTTTTGCAGCACACAGTTGCCAGGTAGTTCACACACACAATAGAGCTTTCCAAACAACTCGAAAACTGATTGCAAAACTTTCTCTACTAAGAATGATCAGTCAAGTCGATTATCTATCTTGTTCAACAGAACAGCACTCCTGTAAACTTTTTTCCGCCACTTTAGTGGCCTCTACGTACGCTCCAGAACTTTGTAGAAGCACAACCGAAAAACAATCGGGATTCAAGAACAGAATTATAGTAGTCAGAATTGATGTTGAGCGTGGCAACAGTTTACGATTTTACATACTTTAATGTTTCACTTAAGGTTGCCTACACTGAAAAATTCGATCAACTTTTCTCAACACCGCAAGTAGCTCAAACTTTTTTTTGTCGGCTGCTTCAGCTAGGGGGAGACTGCTTTAGCAAGAGGAAGTAATAAGATCAATTAGGAGCTCCAAAGGATATCATTAGAGCTTATTTTATAGCACACTGAAAATGAAACCAATTTTGACGCAGCTCTGATATTATTTAAATAGTATCACTAATTGGAATCAAATTCTCGCAAGGGTATATGACACACTCGATAAACTTAATCCATCAAGCAAAAAAAATTGCATAAATGAAAGAAAAAACCAATAACTAACGTTCAAACTGACTTCGCTCAAGAGCAATTACTCAAACTTCATCCCAGAGCAATTCAAAACAATTTCTGAATGATGCTCTCGAAAAACACCTTAGACAAAATTGATCTCAGAACTTCAAAAATTTTACTTGCTATTTAAAAACGAACTTTAAAATAAATAGCCTGACTCTGGTTAGAATACAATTGCCAAAATAAGGCGTTAAAACATGCAAGCGTGCAAGATGCAGAGCGCCAAAAACATCACTGCGCCCAAAATTCGTCAAATTTTTTGCCATGCCAGTCTCCTATCGCTTTATAAGAATCTCACTTTTTACTTATTCAAAAGATGTTCAGTTTTTACCGAGTCGCTTCTTTATAAGAGTTAGAACAAAAATCCTAGCCCCCCTGGGGCCCTCCGCCAGGCAATCTAGCACAATCGTCATCGTGTCAGGGTCTTAAGTCCGGATTATAAGTTCTAACATATAATCAGGGACTAGTAAGGCTCCAGTAGAACTACTCAGAGACTTAAGACCTTCGGGCTTTGTCAAATTATTCCGGTTTTCAGGATAAAACGTCATGAAAATTCGTCAGTCAGACAAAAAATTGCGTACAAAAAATACAAACAGGACCAAGAGAACAGGATATTTGAGCTTAAATCGTAGTTGCCCTGACTTCAGGACAAAAGGCCAGTATGGGAGACAGTTTATGTTCTAACTTTGAGAATCAAAACGGTTAATATGAGGCTTTTTAAAAAGAGTTGAGAGAGTCAAAAGTGGTATGTTGTTAGTGAGCCGGGGCGATTAAATAGGGCAAGAAATTTGGGAAAATGTGCGGTAAAATAATATCAGCAAAGAGTACGTGTTTTTACAAGCATTTCGATGAATTACCTAAAAAACTAATCAAAGCATAAAACCGGATGAATTGCTCTCGAGCGACAGACGGGGGCAATTTAATTTAGAAGGGGTGTAGCTTAAAAATATCTTATGGGGGCAAAAAACGCCCCCACGGACTCCAACCACGGACCTCCGGGATGACAGTCTGACATCTTACCCATTCAGCTAAAATGTCTTCGATCTCATTTCGCTCACAAAATGCAGAGCTAAAGTTTGAAAGGTCACTCAAGAGTTCAAAGAATATTCTAGAACAAAAACTTAAAACACGGTCAAGCAAAAATTTGCATAAAAAGGACGTTTACAATAATAATTGCTTCAACCTTCGTTCGAGAGCAATTGATTAAGTTCATCTGCCTTCAGGCTTTAATGTCTGACTATTTCACCCTCTAAAACGATTGCTATTAAATTTGTCAGGGAGCAACTAAAAAAAACAACATTGTTCAGAACTGGATAAAACTGTTTGTTTTTCACCTTCTCCACGAGACGGTGCTTCGTTGTGAAAACATTAAGTAAGTAAGAATGTAATGTAAAGTAAACAACATCTACATTTTAATTTTAGAGAAACATCATTCAATTGAAGAGCACAGGATCATCGAACTAAATTGACATACTAAGCATCTGTAAATCATTACTGTCTGAGTTTAAAGAATCAATTTGGATGTTAAGTCTGCTTAATTCAATGGTAGATATTTACAGACACTTGTCTTAATGACAACAAAATGATGCTTCATATTTAGTTATGTCTAAATTATGTCCTTTCACTAACAGTAAGAATAATTATCATTATTTATGTTAACAGTACTCTCTATGGGCAAAAGATGGAAATGATGTAATAATATTAATTACTCAAAAAATAATTATTAACAGGATCAGATCTGAGAGAATTATGTGCCAATATCTATTATGAGCGATAGTGACATTAGTAGCTAGATTTACGTGACTATTAAAGGACAAAAATATTCCCCCAACGAGAATTGAACCGTCCCCCTTCACGGCGATGAAACGAAATATTACCACAAAAGTCAACTTTCAGCTGAAATCAGTGGAGGTTTTTTTCCAACAAATCAGCGTTTTCGTAAACTTTGTAAATCTAGCTACAGACAGAAAATATTATACGATCAACATATATTTAATCTGAATAACTTCTGACAGATTAAGTTGAATTTTTTCTCAACAATTAATGCCAGCATTCTTAATACTCAAATTGCTTCCTTTACTTTTTTTTTAACCAGATATGGATTAAATTTGCGTATTTACTTCAGTAATTTCAGCAACAGTATTTCTCAGTTTTATTTGACCTTGAATATGTTTCGAACAAAATAGAGCAAACACATTGCTCTCCAATACAGCCTGGCTAAAGGAAACATTTACAACTTTGAACTAGAATCAGAATTAAAAATCGATACGTGAATGGCTTTCCATAACCACTGCAAGTTATAACAACCACTATATAATAACTATCATAACTAGGAACACTAGTACGAATTCGGCGGCAGTTATGGAAACCAGAAAAACGTTAGAAGACAAAAAAGACTCAAAATGCAATGCAACTGAAAACGTTAGAAGCAAGATTAATTCAGGATAAATTTCCATATTTCAAATTAATTAAGAGCAAAATGCATCATCATCATCATCGAGCAAAAAAAACTTCAACCTTACTATAATCACGCCAAAATAACCTCAGCATAATTTTGAGCAGATAGGGAGCTGTTTCCTTTCGATGATAAGAGTTTGGCCTTGTATAATTATTATTTTTTACACATTTATTGTCAGATTGAGAGAAAAACCTAAAACCTAATGTGGATTGGATATGAGATAAGCTTAATAGGCTCTATTTGTTCAACGTATACTTAGCCAGGGATTAAGCTATGAAGACCAAGAAAGAATAAAAACATAATAAGAGGTAACAAGTCCGAGATCTTAAGACCAGTTGAAAAACGATTAGTACAACAGCTTTGCAAGTAGAGATTGTGGTTTGAATCCATTAATAGTCCATTTTCACACAGTAGCTGGGTTTGTTTAGACCCCCCTAACATTTATAATGATAAATAATAATCGCAAACAAAATCTCCTGAGCTTATACAGACCATAATCAGCGAAAAACATGCATTTAATTGTTCACAAATAATAATAATAACAGAATTTTGTCAAAAGGAAACAGTTCTCAGAAAAGCAAGGATTGAGATTTTGATTATCCCAAATTATTCAGGGACAAAATTTAACTATATTCACTGCTAATCTAAATCTTTGATGAAATTTGAGTATACAATGAAACCATATACACGCAATGGATTTTCATTAAGGTTTATGGTCCAGCAATAGGGGGTAACAAGGGTAGATGGGGGGGGGGGGGGTTAAGACGATTGATGTCAATTTTTTTGGGAGTCCCTTAAGAGATCTAAATCTCTTCTTACCATTAGACGCGATCTAGGCGTTTCAGGTACTGATGAGGTCGTTGAATGGGGGGGGGGGGGGGGTATCAGATATTATGGATATTATGTGCAAATAGGGTTAAATTTAAGAGTTCAGGCTATTCCGTTGGGTAATGAGGCTTCGTTTTCAGGCGTTAAGGGACTCACACTTGCAGCTGAATTCTGGTTCAAACTGGCCGCGGAGGTATTTGCATTATGAAAATCCGGATCGAAACAGCCGTTGGTGAGACAGTTCGAGGCTGCTTTTGAGAACTGTTCAACCTCCTCCGCTACCGAGGAGCGGGTTGTTGAAATACCCAGAGATTCAGCATCCATAGCACAATGACGACCTTCATCGTCGTCTTCGCGATCTGAGGTGCACGGGGTCAGCGTCACAGTCGAGGCATTTGAGCTCGAATCGCTGTCAGTATCAGATATTATATCCGTTTCTGAGCCATATCTGTATTTCATCATTCCCCCTCCTCCCCCTCCACCCACGCCATTCCCGTGCAGATGATTGGGAAAATTGGATCCTGAGTCGTGTTCGTTACCTTGGGGTACACCATCGTATGAGTTTAACTTATTTGGAACACCTCCTCGGATGTAGTCGTTAATATTTGATGGCCCATTGACCAGCGAAGCTTCTTTCTGATCTTCGGGCATACCGTTCATAACTACGTCATTTGGGACATTATTGGATCCAATACTCGCATCATGTCCTGAATTCATCGGTGCTTGATCACCAAAGAACGACCCCGAGGAAACTGACATTGAGTTCGGATTCGCTGAAGGGAAGGAAGCGTTTTCGGCACTAAACAACGCCGCTACTGAATTCGAATTACTGCCACTTAGGCCAAGCGACGGCCGTTTTTTGACTGTTTTGGACGGATAGTCGAAGTTTGGAGACTGGTCCGAGTTGCCGTTCTCTGAGTTGTCATCCGACAATGGCGAGTTCTCGCCCGTCTGAGGTGCATTAGGGGTAATCAAGTCCTGGGCTCCAGGCATGGCAGGTAAAGCGTAAGGATTTGAGGATACCAGTCGAATTCTGGACTGGAACTGCTTGCTTACAAATAGCAGTTCTCTTAGGGTTCGGTTCTCGTGCTCTAGTTGTGCTATTTTCTTTTCGGCCGCGCAGGCAGAATTCTCGTCAAGTCTCACGACCTGTTGCATGACTGATACCATTTCGAGTATTTTGGCATTCTTCTGTTCTATTTCCTAAAACGAACCAAATATCCAAGTGAGGTTTAAGCTGGTTTCAAATATCGAATAATATCGTTAAGATCGAGATTCTGTTTCTAAAAGGATAAGGTCAAAAATATCAGACAAACTCAAATCAAGCGAGCAGTACTTAACTTCAATATTACTCGTCTTCTACCAAAAATACGTTTCCAAAAAAATTGTTTCCCAGATTCTATTAGATTTGAGAAAGCAGTAACCTATTGTAATCCATTATTTTCCTTCCCTCCCACCGATACCCTAGTAGGCATATGATGTTTAAACTCCTCTGAGGTACTATTATACAAAGCAACGCGTAAGATCACAACACATTTTGTAACTGGGGATCATAAGCGTCCCTTGAGCTTAACTTTTGTACAAACTACCTAATCATAACAACTAAGTTATCAACTCTTCCTGACAGATGCTGGCTAGTTAAGGTTAGTGTTAGTTGAAGTTGATAGTACTGACCTGCTGATTGATAGTATTTAAGGATGCGAAGTCTAATCTGGCGTATTGGGATAGAGTAGAAACGTGTTCCCTGTATTTACTCATGATCAACTCCATCGCATTCTGGTGTTCCTCCAGAGCCAGTTTCAACTCCTCGTTTTCCCTTTGGAGACTTTTGATCTGTCTGTTCTCGTACTGGATTCCCTTGATCATGCGGGCCCTGTGATTCGAGTACGGACGGGGTCTGTTGTTCTCGTTTATGGCATCTACTTCGTCTTTGAACTGTGAACAAATAACAACAATCTTGTTGCAAAGATTGTTACAAAATCAAGAAACTAAGATACTGTAACAACGTCGGACAAGGACACTTGTTCACTTTTGGTTATCATCGTCAGAAAAAATTTAATACAATCGTAAAACGAAACTCGCGTAAAAAGACAATGCAGTTTGACTGTGTTTAAAAACGATAACATGTGCAGAGCTGCGGAGGTGTTGGAATAAGTTTTTCTGCTTTTCGCACGTTATTTCCCTTATCTACTTTTAACTGAACTTTTATATCAGTATTTCAAGCCAGAAAATAGACCTCAAAAGAGTATTATGGCTGCATATTATTGGCAACCCCCCCTAAACGCATGTGCCATAGATTTACATAATGATCTCCTATGTTATGACACGTGTACTGTAATGGGGGTGCAGAACGTACTGGGGGGGGGGGGGGGGAGGTGATGTACGGAGAATATCCGAGATATTTATTAGACCAAATTTTGTTGCAATAGACGGCTGGTAAATTTGTTATTGTTAAATAAGTGAGAAGACAGTCAGCCGAACAACAAATAAGGCCAAAACTGAAAAAGAAACAATATTTTAACAGTCCCCGCTATAATTAAAGAGACCAAATACCAGGACAACAAAAACAACAAAATTACAGGTAAAACTCAAAAACCTATCAATAATTCACCTAAACCACGTTGTCAAAGTTAAACAACCATAAGCTGTTAGCTAAAACACATTAAAAAGGTTCAACTACGTTTTTTTTTTAAAAAAATCCGATGGCACAATTCCGTAATGAGAATAAATGGCGAGACAAAAATAAAATGGAAAATGTCAAAACTTAACAATACTCATATTTTATGAGAATAAATGTAGATAACGTCGGGTGAATTGCTCTCAAATTCTTAAGCACCACCCTTCATATCATGACTTTCTCACGCAGCCCTTCTCGACCATTTAGGTGAATTACATACCTAGATATCTACGAGAACTACTCAGCGACTGCAAGCCCTCAGGGCTTTAACTGTCGATACTCTTTTCGGGGACGGGATTTCCAACGGTCAGACGGAAAAAAACTACAAGGTGAAAAGTTTGTAATACAAAAAGTCTCATAAAAAAGACCAGCAGGCCTAGAACTATTGCTACGAACTTCGATTCAAATATTGCAAAATTTAAAATTAAATACGGGTAAAACTCCAAAATTCACTATTTTTATGAATGATTATTAATACTGATCTCAAAAAATGAACGTCCTAATACGTCCTAACTGCTGCAATTCAAAAAATTTCATTGAGTAAACCAAAAATTAGACCTAGAAACGAATAGAATTGGAACTGAAAACTATTCATTGAAAAAGACCAAAAAACAGCAACAACAAGTCAAGTCGCCGCACAAAACAGCCTCCAGAAATATAATTTTTTCAAACTTTTCAAACCAGAAATATAATTTTTTAAGTTTTTTCAGATGTTTTTACACATTTTTCAATGACTTTGATCTTTCAAAACGGGATAAACAGGTAAAGCCCAGCTGGCATTAAGTTTCATTAGAGGCCCAAAGAGCTTTAGTAGTCCCTCAAGTGCTTAGAGTGGTGCAGCTGCTGAAATGGCTTTAATTTAAGGTTAAAAGGACTTTTTGTTTTTGGGCTCAAAATGGTAATTTTTCATGTTTTCTGCAATTCTTTTGAGTTTCTTGTTTGAATAGTCTTAAGTTGAAGTTTTTTTAAAAATGATGAAAGTCTTTTGCGGGACAAAACTACTTGTTGTGGCCATTTTATGAGCTATCTGTTTTGGTACTACAAACACAAACACACAAAATGATACTAATTTTTGCAATTTTTTTCAAATTTTTGAAAACTTTTCGTCCTTTTTCGAGTTTTTCTAGCCTCAGGGGCCAAGGGAATCTCCTTTAAGGTTTGATAATAGGGCACCGCATTGTTTCTAGTAACAATGGAATGGTTTTCAACATTTTAATGTCTCGAACTTAAGAATTTTTGATAAAATCTGCAATATTTTTAATTTTTCCAAGTGCCAGAAAACCTATTCTACAGTCTGATAAAAAAATACTGCATGCTTGTTAGTGGCAATGGAAATGTTTTCAACAATTAAATTTTTCGAATTTTGAAATTTTTTGATATAATTTGCAATTTTTTTCAAGTTTTTTATTCAATTATTCTTGCCTCAGTAGCCAGCCAACCTCCTCCAGGGTTTGATAGTCTGTTATTACATAGTTGCTATGGAGCAATGGAATGGTTTTCATTTTAATAGAAAACTCTATTTTTTCTAAAAAATTGCCTATCGATCTTTATGAGCCAATGAATTTTTTAAGGCTTGGAATTGGGTTCCTGGATAGCCTTCAGAGACATAGAAATGACTCTGAAGAAGATATTAATATCACAATTTTAAGCAGCATTTCATTAAAATTTGCAATTGATCCCATTTTTTGTCAGTTTCTGAGTGAATTGATTTTCAAGTGCCAATGAATTTTTGCCAGGTCTTGCAGATATAATCCTGGACCGATTTCA
The DNA here is from genome assembly GCF_964194025.1 of Convolutriloba macropyga. NCBI lineage: Eukaryota > Metazoa > Xenacoelomorpha > Acoela > Convolutidae > Convolutriloba > Convolutriloba macropyga. The sequence continues at coordinate 44,135,036 of NC_134482.1, read as the reverse complement.
GAGATAAAAATTGGTTTTGAACATATTTTTGAAATAGGTATATTTAAAGGGATCAAATTGTGCCTTCGGGGTAAAATGTTCAAGAGTTTTAGCAATGAGTATATTTTTGTTTAGTTTGTTTGATTGTTTTAGTTTCTCTACTCTCAATTTTTTGAGATGATTTTGTGTTTTGGCTGACATTGTTCAATTGATCTGCTGGCCAGGGAGAGTATTTCTTAGTTTTTTATTCAATTCTTTGGATTGTATTTCAGAAGATATTAATATCACAATTTTAAGCAGCATTTCATTAAAATTTGCAATTGATCTCATTTTTTGTCAGTTTCTGAGTTAATTGATTTTCAAGTGCCAATGAATTTTTGCCAGGTCTTGCAAATATAATCCTGGACGGATTTCAGAGATAAAAATTGGTTTTGAACATATTTTTGAAATAGGTATATTTAAAGGGATCAAATTGTGCCTTCGGGGTAAAATGTTCAAGAGTTTTAGCAATGAGTATATTTTTGTTTAGTTTGTTTGATTGTTTTAGTTTCTCTACTCTCAATTTTTTGAGATGATTTTGTGTTTTGGCTGACATTGGGCAATTGATCTGCTGGCCAGGTAGAGTATTTCTTAGTTTTTTATTCAATTCTTTGGATTGTATTTCAGGAATTGTCCTGCTGTTTTTTTTGCTTCATTTCCTGCTTCGGCGTGACCAAAATAACCACTAATTTGACCGTTTCAAAAATCATCAAATTGTCAAAAAGATATTGAAAGACAATAACCTGTAAATTTGAAATGTGAAAATATCACAATTAGAGCAATGATAGCCTCACTGTCGCTTCGCGGCTATTGAAAAAACGAATATGCAGACTTGACAAGAACCTTCTGTCACTTTTCAGAGAAATAAGGGAAAAATTGCGAAATGCAATACAGATTTATTTAAAATGATTGTATTAAGGCTCTTAAAAGACTACAAAAGGGGGGAGGGATTCATTACTAGCAGTCAAATATTTGAAGATGAACAAAGGTTTATTCTCGAATCAGTTCAAATTACGTTCCATTACTTAGAAAAAATATTTTTGTACCGACAACAATATAGAAGACTTGAATTATAATGGATGTCGTAATGGCTAACAACAATAGGTTGGACCACAAGTCGCGCGCGAAATAGGTTTAATATGTTAAACTGATGACCTTTAATACCATTAAGTCATGAGCAATAACTTTACATTAACAAACCTTCTGCATAGATTCAATAGTTTTATTGACTTCTCTAGTTTGTGTAATTATGTGCTCCACATTATTATCGTGTTCTGTCATCCTTTCAGCCAGCTTTTTGGCAGTTTGCAGCAAACTTTGGATCGTACACGAAGATGATGAGGCTCCTCCACTACCATTGTTGTTATTATTGTTATTGGGGCTGTTGTTGTTATTGGTACTGTTGACGGGTGCAGTATTGGATAGGTTAAAATTGACACTCATGCCGGGAGTGCTTGTCGTTCCCGATGCGGTTGCCACTGCCATGAACTCGTCAGAAAATTTGGTGTCAAGATTTGACAACACTTATGCTATCACGTTGCATCTCGTGAAGTTAAATACAATGTAGATGGTTCTTAAAATCGGTAAACTCTCTATAGCGTGGCTCCTATCAAGCGGAGTTTCACTGAAGCACGTCGTACAAAACACTTCCTCGAAGACATTTCTGTTATCTAAAATTCAATCGATCGCTTAGAATTATGTCTGCTTTCAAATTTCCTTATACGATTTCTGCGTAGAATCTTTCATTAGCAGCTACCGTTCTTGAACACTTCAGCTGAGTCTGAGCCCCCCCCCCACGAAATTAGAGCCCCTATTATGATATGTTTACCATGATTGAGTGTGCTCGTCAACAACCTTAATCCCAACTGGAACGCACTTAATCCTAATAAATCAACTGGACTCGATGGTATCTCTGTGAAAATACTAAAATCTACGCTTCCGGTTATAAACTGCACTTATAAACAGTTCATTTTCCCGAGGAAGCTTTCCAGATTGTCTCAAACAGGCACGCGTTACTCAGCATTTCAAAAAAGGCTCAATGTTTGAGATGAGCGATTACCGACCAGTATCAATCTTGCCTTTTGTTAGCAAAGTCTTCGAACGTGCTATGTATGCCAGATTGTAGAGCTTTATGAACAAACGATTCAATGAAAAAAAAATTGGCTTCCGAACTATATGTAGTTCGGTATTGGCAATCGCAGATATAGTTGAGAGACTACGATTTAACATGTCAACCGAACGTTTTTGTATTTTCCTTGACTTTAGTAAAGCATTCGATATCGTTAATCATGATTTGATGATTCAGAAACTGGGAAAATATGGCGTGCGAGGAGCCATTTTGAGTTGGTTTCGCAGTTATTTCCTCAACCTGCAACAGACTGTGTTCATCAATGGAGCGGTGTCAGACATCAACGTCATCAGTAGCGGTGTGCTACAATATTAGTTCAAATCATAATTTTGACTAAATGTGAATGCATAGGGCAAAAAACATTTTGTGCATGACAAAACGAAATTTGCAAAACCTCCACAAGAGGGATACTTATGGTTAGGGCAAATTCGGAATAACCCTAAAAATACAAGAACATGGACAAAATCGAAAAATCCGGAATAGGAATGTTTTTAAGTAAATTGATAACAGATGTAAATATGTGTTGTAAATAGGCTAAATATTGTATATAAGGAAAAATTTTCGATTGAATTTTTTAGAATGTTTCCTAGAATTGTTTTAATTGTCATCTCAGACAAATGTAAATACATATTCATTTTATCTTTTAACAATTTGTAAAACAGTTTTAACCTGACGATGAACGTAAAGTTCGAAAACGTTTGTTTTAAGTATTGGAAGTAATTTTAATTTGACAAATTGGTTTCTTTTACATTATTTACTTTGTCAAATATTTTGAAAACAAGGCCTATAGAGGGGCTCATTACATAATACTTTGAGAAGTTTTCACTGTTTTAGTGTTTAGCGAGTATGACCGAGATGGTGCATATTTTGGCTGCAAGTTCGCTTCATCACGCCGTAAATAGTCTCCCATATTCAAGCAAGAAACAGTTTTTAGGGAAAGTAACATCAGTTCCCGGATTCTCCTTCAACAGAAATTCCAGAAATTGGTTCAAGAACGCGAGAAATCTCCTTCAGAAGGGTCATCTGAGCAAGAGGAAGGACTTGGTAGTGTGGCACGACCTGATAAATAACACAATCTCACGTCACAAGTCAAACAACTACCAACCCTGCAGCGTGCCGGAGTTGACATCGTTTCTTAGAACGAACAAAGACCGCTTCTGTGCTATTGTGTACTGTCGACGTATAGGCACAGAGGATATTTTTCAGGAGCTGCTGAAGTCCGAGGTACTGGTGCTAAGCGTAACCAAGCACCTGATTTCGAAGAGAAAAAGGAAGACGCAGCCAGGAAAGTATTCTCAGCTGCACCAGGAAGCTGGGCTGGAGATTAAGACCTTGGAGACAGTATTACGCCATCAATACAATTTAAGAGGGCTGCTCAAGAAAGGAAAAGGCAAGAACTTGGGCAAAAGGCAGAGGAAAGTGAGAGCCAAGGCAAGGAAGGTGCAACAGACACAGACTGAGGAGGAGCTCCTGAACAATCGGGCTTCATTGCCCCCTGTCCTTGAGCTTCTTTGAGGTATGTGGTTGCTGCTACCGAAGACGTGGCTCAGGTATATTTTGAAAAAATCAAACTGTTTCAAACTTTATCTTGATTACTTGAAATCTTTAAATAAGGTCACTAGCTGCAATTACCGAATTGAATTTCTAAAACAATGCCTTAACAATGATATAATTCCGGATTTTTTGAGGTTTCGCGCTCCTAAAAATGAAATTTTTTCTGAACAAGCGGTGCACAGTTTTCAATTAAAGCTCCTAAAACAAGAAATAAACCGTGCGGAGAAAGGCCGTAAAGTGTTCAGGGAAAAACTTGAGACAGATAGGAGTAGTTTTAGGGAGAAGGTGAGACCAGAACTGATGCCATCCGTTGTTAGCTGCATTAAGCGTGAAATGAGGGGTCACTCCGCAATGGTTCAGAACAGACTTAATGGAAAACTTGATAAACTGTCAGAGAGACAGGATAGACCACTGCGGAATGGCTCCAACAGTAATGTTGTGATAATGGATGGCCCGGAACTTCCAAAGTTTGTACTTGACATCCTATCGTTGGGACCTAAACACCCAGTGAGAGACAAGTTTAATGAGGTGCACTTTCTCGCAGATGTAGACAAACTTGTACGTGAGTTACGCGAGAATAACACTGAGGGTGAGAAACTTTGTGAAATTGAGGCGTCCGCAAAATGGTATGCAAAAAATGTACGTGAAACCCCATTGGATAGAGGGGTCAAAAAAGTGCATGATTACCTAAAAGCCAATGATTTGCTGGCGGTACCATTTGACAAAGGTTGCGGTTTCTGTGTGATGAAGAAGTCAACGTACAGGGAAAAACTTGATGAGGTACTGAACTCAGATCAATTTCAAAAAATCGAAGTAGCTAAAGATGAAATTGTGATCAAAAATGAAAAACAGATCAATAACAGCCTGCAAAATTTAATGAAGCAAGGGAAAATTAGTGACAAAATTTATCAAAGACTCAGGTCAACAGGTTCACAACCAGCGAGGCTTTATGGCCTGGCAAAGGTACATAAAAAAGATACACCTCTCCGACCTGTTCTTTCAATACCGGGTAGCAGCTACGAAAACTTGAACAGATTTTTGACACCATTTTTCCAGAAACTACCGGGCGCAAACATTGAAACCAACACGCAAGATGCTAGAAAAGCCTTAGAGTCTCTCACTCTTGAAGATGACGAGCAGATAGTATCTCTTGACGTAAAAAGTTTGTACACCAACGTTCCAGTTGGAGAGGCTATAGAAATTGCTCTAAGAGATCTCTATTCAAGCAACCTAGCTCCAGATATCCCAAGGTCTGCCATGAAAAGTTTGCTAAAGCTTGCGGTGACGAATGTTCATTTCAAATGTAATGGGATCTGGTATGTACAATCAGAGGGACTGGCTATGGGTGCATCACTGGCTGTAATACTAGCAAATGTGTGGATGAAATCGTTTGAGGCATCACTTCAAAAACCAGAGCTCAGTAAAAACTTTTCCAGATGCGACCAAAACGGGAATTGCAAAGACTGTAACCGGAGAGTGACCTACCGAGGAAAAGGAGTGGAATGTGAGTCATGCAAAAACTGGTTTCATGCAAGATGCCAAAAAATATCGAATGAGGAATACGCCAACATGCAGGATGTGGTTTGGATTTGTACTCATTGCAGCAACCAACAGACAGTGGGACACGATAAGGAGATGAAATTGTTTAAAAGGTATGTGGATGATATTATCTGCACGGTTCGTGGTGACCCGGATGAGTATTTAAAATTTGCAAATTCATTACACAACAACCTGCAATTTACCTTAGAAAAAGTGAACATGGATGGGGGTTTGGCTTTTCTTGACATTAACGTAAATGTGAGCAGCAAAAATAATATCACCTGTCATTGGTATCAAAAACCAACTGACACTGGAATAATACTGAATTTTCGCAGCTGTGCACCGCTTCAACATAAGAAAAATGTGATTCAAGGGACGGTTCACAGGGTTTTTAATGCAACCTCTAATTGGTTGGCCTTCGATCAGGCTCTTGAAAAGAACAAATCTTGCTGGACCAAAAATCAATATCCAGAGGAATGGTCTTCAAAAATTGTGAATCAGACTCTAGAAAAAATAATAAGTGGCGGTAAAGACCAATTAAGAACAACACCAAAAGAGCATCAAAAAAGCAAGACTAAATCTAATGATAAGCCAACTATTTTTCTACAATACAGAGGCAACCTCACTCAAAACTTCGCAAGCAAATTGAAGAAACTATGCGAATTGCAAGTAGTTTTTACAACGCGAAAATTAAGATCGTGCCTCCCCACCCTGAAATCATCCTTTGATAGAGATCTGAAATCCCACGTGGTATATGAAATTAAATGTAATGGATGCGGATCCATCTATGTTGGGCAAACAAGCCGGCATGTTACCACAAGGATAACAGAACATCAAAAGAAGGATTCACAGGTGGGTCAACATCTAGTTGAATGTCGTGGCGCCACGAATGACATTGAATGGAGAATTCTGGACGCCTGTCGGTCAGTAGAAAAACTAATGATCATCGAAGCTATATATATCAGCAAGCTGAAGCCGGCACTAAACACACGCGACGAATATAGGGGGAGGGAACTCACGCTAAAATATTAGTTCAAATCATAATTTTGACTAAATGTGAATGCATAGGGCAAAAAACATTTTGTGCATGACAAAACGAAATTTGCAAAACCTCCACAAGAGGGATACTTATGGTTAAGGCAAATTCGGAATAACCCTAAAAATACAAGAACATGGACAAAATCGAAAAATCCGGAATAGGAATGTTTTTAAGTAAATTGATAACAGATGTAAATATGTGTTGTAAATAGGCTAAATATTGTATATAAGGAAAAATTTTCGATTGAATTTTTTAGAATGTTTCCTAGAATTGTTTTAATTGTCATCTCAGACAAATGTAAATACATATTCATTTTATCTTTTAACAATTTGTAAAACAGTTTTAACCTGACGATGAACGTAAAGTTCGAAAACGTTTGTTTTAAGTATTGGAAGTAATTTTAATTTGACAAATTGGTTTCTTTTACATTACTCTCCTTTTCATTATATTTAGGAACGACTTTTTAATAGTTGCAAATATTTCGACATTTTTCTGCTGTGGATGCCACAATACTTATGTACTCTGCAGAAACCCTGGATCAGAGAAGCACTGGTTCAGACAATGTTTGCCTGCAAAAGTGGATCACTCGTAATCATTTATATTTGAATGTTAAAAACTTCAGATTCTTTCGACGTTCATGTAAATAAAATTGTGTTTGCTGTCGCGAGAATCAGGAAGTCCGTGAGTAGAAACGTTCTCATTCCCTATTACTGTTCCTTTATCGAACCGATAGTTCGATATGGTCTTTTAATCTATGGATGTGCAATATCTTCTAAGTTACGTCGAATCTATGTGGAGCAGAGAAAACTGCTTAAGTTAATATTTTAAAAAAAAACAAGGACAGAGTGCCTTTTCTCAGAATCTACTATCACTAGTGTATACGACTTATACATTCCAGAATTAAAAAATTTTATTTCAATCGATCAACGCTAATTTATCTACTCGTTATCTGAACAGCATTTATCAGCTTGACGTGATTGGCCTACCACGATGAGCTTCTTATTTGTCCGCTTGAAGAACCACTCCTGAATAAAATCTCAGATAAGAATACATTGGCCTGGAGAAGACGCTTTCTGTTGAACAACTTGATTGGTAATAGCTTAATTGTTGATCCTGTTTCTGGAGATGAAATATCACAAGACCTTTCGATAGATCATTTTAAGATTTTGTCAATGAATAGGAATTTATTCGATAACTTGTTCTAGTATAATTTCAGATTTCTTTTTTTCTTTATTTCTTATTTTATACTGTCTCATCTGTAACTATTTTGGGGCTTATATTTTCTGTGGGACTATTGCCCAGAGGAAGTCTCCTTCTTGTGCCTTCGTTTTTCTTTTATAATTCACAAGGTAATGTAAATCATCAGAATAAATATAATTTCTTCTTCTTTTACACTTCATCTGAGTCTGAGACCCCTCCTTACGCAACTATAACTCTTCATTACGATGTCTATCATGGGGAGCATAGGTGATTTTACCACTCAGCTGGTGGGCTACAATCCTACCCTTAGCTTGGGGGATTCATTGAGTTTTCTCTTGTTTAGGGCGCACCTTCATCTTTTTGAGTGTGCTTGAGACATCCTTGAACACTTCAGCTGAGTCTGGAAAGCACTCCCCTCACGAAATTATGGCGCCCAATATAATTTGTTTGCCATTAATGTGGGTGTCATATTCTATCTTATGAACAAACTGGAGGGCTATTATAGGAAAAAATTGCAAATTATTTCATGACTTGTAACAAATGACCTCGAGTTATTCTTGCCAGAGTGGAAGTAATCGTAGAAAAATCTTCAGGGACTTTAAACCCAAGTTAGCGTTTTGCCCCATATAGAAATTAGAGATTCAATGAGCTCACTTTTGCTGTGAAAAGATTTTATCTGAAAAATGGTAATCTGATTTGTGCACCCTCGTTCGTGCTATAAAAGATATTTATTGAGTGCTCTCTTATTGAGGGCACATTTTTATCCCTTTAAGTGTTCTCGTCAACATCCTCGTACAATTCAGCTTAGTCTCAGCCCCCTCTCACAGATTTATAGCTCCAGATTATGATATATTCACCATGATTTACGATAGGTTATCTTACCACTAAGCTGCCGGGCTATAATCTTACGACTAGGTGGGGGTTTTATTGAGTTTTCTCATGTTGAGGGCGCATCTTTATCTTTTCATGTGTGCTCGTCAACATCTTTGAGCAATTACCTAACCCCCCCCCACCTCACAAAATTATAACTCCCATTATATTTTTATCATGGTTGGGAAGTTATATGTTATAGTTTGACTAAGCTAAGGGGGCTATGAAGGGAAAGAACCAAAAACTGTTTTGTGACCTGCAACAAAACTACTTTGAATTAGTCTTACCAGAAGCCTTAGGGTTTTAAACGCAGGCTGCAATTTTGTCCCATATAGAAATTAGAAATTTCAAAGAGTTCACTTTTGCTGTGAAATGATTTCATCTGAAAAATGTTAATTTGGCTTGGGTGCCCTCGTTTTTGCTCTAAAGGATGTTTATTGAGTGTTCTGTTATTGAGGGTGCATCTTTATCCTGTAAAGTGTTCTCGTCAACATCCTCAAACTATTCAGCTCAGTCTGAGCCCCCTCTTGCGGAATTGTAGCTCCAGATTATATTATATTTACCATGATTGCGGGGCTATAGGTTATCTTACCACTAAGCTGCTGGGCTATAACCTTAAGACTAGATATTGGCTTTATTGAGTTTTCTGTTGTTGAGGGCGCATCTTTATCTTTTTAAGTGTGCTCGTCAACATTTTTGGGCAATTCAGCCCCCCATCTCACAAAATTATAACCCCCATTATATGTTTACCATGGTTGGGAGGTTAATTGTTATCTTATGACTAAACTGGGGGGGGGGCTATAGAGGGAAAAAGCGGAAAAAATTTTTGTGACTTGCAACAAAACGACCTTGAATTAATTTTACCAGAAGCCTTCAGGTTTTAAACCCAGGCTACAATTTTGCCGCATATAGAAATTAGAGTTTCAATGATTTCACTTTTCCTGCAAAAATGATTAATCTGAAAAAATGATTATTTGACTTGTGCACCTTCGTTTTTGCTGTAAAAGATTTTTATTGTGTTTTCTCTTATCTTTATCCTTATCTTTATCTTTATCTTGGCGCATCTTTATCCCTTTAAGTGTTCTCGTCAACATCCTTGAACAATTCAGCTTAGTCTCAGCCCCCTCTCACAGAACTATAACTCCAGATTGTGATATATTTACCATGATTTACGATAAGTTATCTTACCACTAAGCTGCCGGGCTATAATCTTACGACTAGGTGGGGGTTTTATTGAGTTTTCTTATATTGAGGGCAAATCTTTATCTTCTCATGTGTGCTCGTCAACATCTTTGAGCAATTACCTCCCCCCACCTCACAAAATTATAACTCCCATTATATTTTTATCATGGTTGGGAAGTTATATTTTATAGTTTGACTAAGCTAAGGGGGCTATAAAGGGAAAGAACCAAAAACTGTTTTGTGACCTGCAACAAAACTACTTTGAATTAGTCTTACCAGAAGCCTTAGGGTTTTAAACGCAGGCTACAATTTTGCCCCATATAGAAATTAGAACTTTCAAAGAGTTCACTTTTGCTGTGAAATGATTTCATCTGAAAAATGGTAATCTGGCTTGTGTGCCCTCGTTTTTGCTCTAAAGGGTGTTTATTGAGTGTTCTGTTATTGAGGGTGGATCTTTATCCTGTAAAGTGTTCTCGTCAACATCCTCAAACTATTCAGCTCAGTCTGAGCCCCCTCTTGCGGAATTGTAGCTTCAGATTATCTTATATTTACCATGATTGCGGGGCTATAGGTAATCTTACCACTAAGCTGCTGGGCTATAAACTTAAGAGTAGATATGGGCTTTATTGAGTTTTCTGTTGTTGAGGGCGCATCTTTATATTTTAAGTGTGCTCGTCAACATTTTTGGGCAATTCAGCCCCCCATCTCACAAAATTATAACCCCCATTATATGTTTACCATGGTTGGGAGGTTAAATTTTATCTTATGACTAAACTGGGGGGGGGGCTATAGAGGGAAAAAGCGGAAAAAATTTTTGTGACTTGCAACAAAACGACCTTGAATTAATTTTATCAGAAGCCTTCAGGTTTTAAACCCAGGCTACAATTTTGCCCCATATAGAAATTAGAGTTTCAATGATTTCACTTTTCCTGCAAAAATGATTAATCTGAAAAAATGATTATTTGACTTGTGCACCTTCGTTTTTGCTGTAAAAGATTTTTCTTGTGTTTTCTCTTATTGATGGCGCATCTTTATCCCTTTAAGTGTTCTCGTCAACATCCTTGTACAATTCAGCTTAGTCTCAGCCCCCTCTCCCAGAACTATAACTCCACATTGTGATATATTTACCATGATTTATGATAGGTTATCTTACCACTAAGCTGCCGGGCTATGATCTTACGACTAGGTGGGGGTTTTATTGAGTTTTCTCATGTTGAGGGCGAATCTTTATCTTTTCATGTGTGCTCGTCAACATCTTTGAGCAATTACCTCCCCCCACCTCACAAAATTATAACTCCCATTATATTTTTATCATGGTTGGGAAGTTATATTTTATAGTTTGACTAAGCTAAGGGGGCTATAAAGGGAAAGAACCAAAAATTGTTTTGTGACCTGCAACAAAACTACTCTGAATTAGTCTTACCAGAAGCCTTAGGGTTTTAAACGCAGGCTACAATTTTGCCCCATATAGAAATTAGAACTTTCAAAGAGTTCACTTTTGCTGTGAAATGATTTCATCTGAAAAAAGGTAATCTGGCTTGGGTGCCCTCGTTTTTGCTCTAGAGGATGTTTATTGAGAGTTCTGTTATTGGGGGTGCATCTTTATCCTTTAAATTGTTCTCGTCAACATCCTCAAACTATTCAGCTCAGTCTGAGCCCCCTATTGCGGAATTGTACCTCCAGATTATATTATATTTACCATGATTGCGGGGCTATAGGTTATCTTACCACTAAGCTGGTGGGCTATAACCTTAAGACTAGATATGGGCTTTATTGAGTTTGCTTTTGTTGAGGGCGCTTCTTTATCTTTTTAAGTGTGCTCGTCAACAATTTTGAGCAATTCAGCCCCCCCCCACCTCACAAAATTATAACCCCCATTATATGTTTACCATGGTTGGGAGGTTAAATGTTATCTCATGGCTAAACTAGGGGAGGGGCAATAGAGGGCGATTGCGTAAAAAATTTTTGTGACTTGCACAAAAACGACCTTGAATTAGTTTTACCAGAAGCCTTCAGGTATTAAACCCAGGCTACAAATTTGCCCCATATAGAAATTAGAGTTTCAATGAGTTCACTTTTCCTGCAAAAATGATTAATCTGAAAAAAATGATTATTTGACTTGTGCACCTTCGTTTTCGCTGTAAAAGATTCTTTTTGTGTTTTCTTTTACTGATGGCGCATCTTTATCCTTTTAACTGTTATCGTCAACATCCTCGTACAATTCAGCTGAGTCTGAGCCCCTCATACGGAATTATAGCTCCAGATTATGATATATTTACCATGATTGCGAGGCTATAGGTAATCTTACCACTAAGCTGCTGGGCTATAACCTTAAGACCAGATATGGGCTTTATTGAGTTTTCTGTTGTTGAGGGCGCATCTTTATCTTTTTGAGTGTGCTCGTCAACATTTTTGGGCAATTCAGCCCCCCATCTCACAAAATTATAACCCCCATTATATGTTTACCATGGTTGGGAGGTTATATGTTATCTTATGACTAAACTGGGGGGGGCTATAGAGGGAAAAAGCGGAAAAAATTTTTGTGACTTGCAACAAAACGACCTTGAATTAGTTTTACCAGAAGCCTTCAGGTTTTAAACCCAGGCTACAATTTTGCCCCATATAGAAATTAGAGTTTCAATGAGTTCACTTTTCCTGCCAAAAAATGATTAATCTGAAAAAATGATTATTTGACTTGTGCACCTTCGTTTTTGCTGTAAAAGATTTCTATTGTGTTTTCTCTTATTGATGGCGCATCTTTATCCCTTTAAGTGTTCTCGTCAACATCCTCGTACAATTCAGCTTAGTCTCAGCCCCTTCTCACAGAACTATAGCTCCAGATTATGATATATTTACCATGATTTACAATAGGTTATCTTACCACTAAGCTGTCGGGCTATAATCTAACGACTAGGTGGGGGTTTTTTTGAGTTTTCTCATGTTGAGGGCGCATCTTTATCTTTTCATGTGTGCTCGTCAACATCTTTGAGCAATTACCTCCACCCACCTCACAAAATTATAACTCCCATTATATTTTTATCATGGTTGGGAAGTTATATGTTATAGTTTGACTAAGCTAAGGGGGCTATAAAGGGAAAGAACCAAAAATTGTTTTGTGACCTGCAACAAAAATACTTTGAATTAGTCGTACCAGAAGCCTTAGGGTTTTAAACGCAGGCTACAATTTTGCCCCATATAGAAATTAGAACTTTCAATGAGTTCACTTTTGCTGTGAAATGATTTCATCTGAAAAATGGTAATCTGGCTTGTGTGCCCTCGTTCTTGCTCTAAAGGATGTTTATTGAGTGTTCTGTTATTGAGGGTGCATCTTTATCCTGTAAAGTGTTCTCGTCAACATCCTCAAACTATTCAGCTCAGTCTGAGCCCCCTCTTGCGGAATTGTAGCTCCAGATTATATTATATTTACCATGATTGCGGGGCTATAGGTTATCTTACCACTAAGCTGCTGGGCTATAAACTTAAGACTAGATATGGGCTTTATTGAGTTCGCTTTTGTTGAGGGCGCATCTTTATCTTTTTAAGTGTGCTCGTCAACATTTTTGAGCAATTCAGCCCCCCACCTCACAAAATTATAACCCCCATTATATGTTTACCATGGTTGGGAGGTTAAATGTTATCTCATGGCTAAACTGGGGGGGGCTATAGAGGGCAAAAGCTGAAAAAATTTTTGTGAATTGCACAAAAACGACCTTGAATTAGTTTTACCAGAAGCCTTCAGGTTTTAAACCCAGGCTACAATTTTGCCCCATTAGTAATTAGAGTTTCAATGAGTTCACTTTTCCTGAAAAAATGATTAATCTGAAAAAATGATTATTTGACTTGTGCACCTTCGTTTTTGCTGTAAAAGATTCTTTTTGTGTTTTCTCTTACTGTTGGCGCATCTTTATCCTTTTAAGTGTTATCGTCAACATCCTCATACAATTCAGCTGAGTCTGAGCCCCTCATACGGAATTATAGCTCCAGATTATGATATATTTACCATGATTGCGGGGCTATAGGTAATCTTACCACTAAGCTGCTGGGCTATGACCTTAAGACTAGATATGGGCTTTATTGAGTTTTCTGTTGTTGAGGGCGCATCTTTATATTTTTAAGTCTGCTCGTCAATATTTTTGGGCAATTCAGCCCCCCATCTCACAAAATTATAACCCCCATTATATGTTTACCATCGTTGGGAGGTTAAATGTTATCTTATGACTAAACTGGGGGGGGGGGCTATAGAGGGAAAAAGCTGAAAAAATTTTTGTGACTTGCACAAAAACGACCTTGAATTAGTTTTACCAGAAGCCTTCAGGTTTTAAACCCAGGCTACAAATTTGCCCCATATAGAAATTAGAGTTTCAATGAGTTCACTTTTCCTGCAAAAATGATTAATCTGAAAAAAATGATTATTTGACTTGTGCACCTTCATTTTTGCTGTAAAAGATTCTTTTTGTGTTTTCTCTTACTGATGGCGCATCTTTATCCTTTTAAGTGTTATCGTCAACATCCTCATACAATTCAGCTGAGTCTGAGCCCCTCATACGGAATTATAGCTCCAGATTATGATATATTTACCATGATTGCGGGGCTATAGGTAATCTTACCACTAAGCTGCTGGGCTATAACCTTAAGACCAGATATGGGCTTTATTGAGTTTTCTGTTGTTGAGGGCGCATCTTTATCTTTTTGAGTGTGCTCGTCAACATTTTTGGGCAATTCAGCCCCCCATCTCACAAAATTATAACCCCCATTATATGTTTACCATGATTGGGAGGTTAAATGTTATCTTATGACTAAACTGGGGGGGGGGGGGCTATAGAGGGAAAAAGCGGAAAAAATTTTTGTGACTTGCAACAAAACGACCTTGAATTAGTTTTACCAGAAGCCTTCAGGTTTTAAACCCAGGCTACAATTTTGCCCCATATAGAAATTAGAGTTTCAACGAGTTCACTTTTCCTGCAAAAATGATTAATCTGAAAAAATGATTATTTGACTTGTGCACCATCGTTTTTGCTGTAAAAGATTTTTATTGTGTTTTCTCTTATCTTTATCCTTATCTTTATCTTTATCTTGGCGCATCTTTATCCCTTTAAGTGTTCTCGTCAACATCCTTGAACAATTCAGCTTAGTCTCAGCCCCCTCTCACAGAACTATAGCTCCAGATTATGATATATTTACCATGATTTACAATAGGTTATCTTACCACTAAGCTGTCGGGCTATAATCTAACGGCTAGGTGGGGGTTTTATTGAGTTTTCTCATGTTGAGGGCGCATCTTTATCTTTTCATGTGTGCTCGTCAGCATCTTTGAGCAATTACCTCCACCCACCTCACAAAATTATAACTCCCATTATATTTTTATCATGGTTGGGAAGTTATATGTTATAGTTTGACTAAGGTAAGGGGGCTATAAAGGGAAAGAACCAAAAATTGTTTTGTGACCTGCAACAAAAATACTTTGAATTAGTCTTACCAGAAGCCTTAGGGTTTTAAACGCAGGCTACAATTTTGCCCCATATAGAAATTAGAACTTTCAAAGAGTTCACTTTTGCTGTGAAATGATTTCATCTGAAAAATGGTAATCTGGCTTGTGTGCCCTCGTTCTTGCTCTAAAGGATGTTTATTGAGTGTTCTGTTATTGAGGGTGCATCTTTATCCTGTAAAGTGTTCTCGTCAACATCCTCAAACTATTCAGCTCAGTCTGAGCCCCCTCTTGCGGAATTGTAGCTCCAGATTATATTATATTTACCATGATTGCGGGGCTATAGGTTATCTTACCACTAAGCTGCTGGGCTATAAACTTAAGACTAGATATGGGCTTTATTGAGTTTGCTTTTGTTGAGGGCGCATCTTTATCTTTTTAAGTGTGCTCGTCAAGATTTTTGAGCAATTCAGCCCCCCACCTCACGAAATAATAACCCCCATTATATGTTTACCATGGTTGGGAGGTTAAATGTTATCTCATGGCTAAACTGGGGGGGGGGGGCTATAGAGGGCAAAAGCGGAAAAAATTTTTGTGACTTGCACAAAAACGACCTTGAATTAGTTTTACCAGAAGCCTTCAGGTTTTAAACCCAGGCTACAATTTTGCCCCATATAGTAATTAGAGTTTCAATGAGTTCACTTTTCCTGCAAAAATGATTAATCTGAAAAATTGATTATTTGACTTGTGCACCTTCGTTTTTGCTGTAAAAGATTCTTTTTGTGTTTTCTCTTACTGATGGCGCATCTTTATCCTTTTAAGTGTTATCGTCAACATCCTCATACAATTCAGCTGAGTCTGAGCCCCTCATACGGAATTATAGCTCCAGATTATGATATATTTACCATGATTGCGGGGCTATAGGTAATCTTACCACTAAGCTGCTGGGCTATAACCTTAAGACTAGATATGGGCTTTATTGAGTTTTCTGTTTTTGAGGGCGCATCTTTATCTTTTTAAGTCTGCTCGTCAACATTTTTGGGCAATTCAGCCCCCCATCTCACAAAATTATAACCCCCATTATATGTTTACCATGGTTGGGAGGTTAAATGTTATCTTATGACTAAACTGGGGGGGGGGCTATAGAGGGAAAAAGCGGAAAGAATTTTTGTGACTTGCAACAAAACGACCTTGAATTAGTTTTACCAGACGCCTTCAGGTTTTAAACCCAGGCTACAATTTTGCCCCATATAGAAATTAGAGTTTCAATGAGTTCACTTTTCCTGCAAAAATGATTAATCTGAAAAAATGATTATTTGACTTGTGCACCTTCGTTTTTGCTGTAAAAGATTTTTATTGTGTTTTCTCTTATTGATGGCGCATCTTTATCCTTTTAAGTGTTCTCGTCAACATCCTCGTACAATTCAGCTTAGTCTCAGCCCCCTCTCACAGAACTATAGCTCCAGATTATGATATATTTACCATGATTTACGATAGGTTATCTTACCAGTAAGCTGCCGGGCTATAACATTACGAATAGGTGGGGGTTTTATTGAGTTTTCTCATAATGAGGGCGCATCTTTATCTTTTCATGTGTGCTCGTCAACATCTTTGAGCAATTACCTCCCCCCACCTCACAAAATTATAACTCCCATTATAGTTTTATCATGGTTGGGAAGTTATACGTTATAGTTTGACTAAGCTAAGGGGGCTATAAAGGGAAAGAACCAAAAATTGTTTTGCGACCTGCAACAAAACTACTTTGAATTAGTCTTACCAGAAGCCTTAGGGTTTTAATCGCAGGCTACAATTTTGCCCCATATAGGAATTAGAACTTTCAAAGAGTTCACTTTTGCTGTGAAAAGATTTCATCTGAAAAATGGTAATCTGGCTTGTGAGCCCTCGTTTTTGCTCTAAAGGATGTTTATTGAGTGTTCTGTTATTGAGGGCGCATCTTTATCCTGTAATGTGTTCTCGTCAACATCCTCAAACTATTCAGCTCAATCTGAGCCCCCTCTTGCGGAATTGTAGCTCCAGATTATATTATATTTACCATGATTGCGGGGCTATAGGTTATCTTACTACTAAGCTGCTGGGCTATAACCTTAAGACTAGATATGAGCTTTATTGAGTTTGCTTTTGTTGAGGGCGTATCTTTATCTTTTTAAGTGTGCTCGTCAACATTTTTGGGCAAGTCAGCCCCCCACCTCACAAAATTATAACCCCCATTATATGTTTACCATGGTTGGAAGGGTAAATGTTATCTTATGACTAAACTGGGGGGGGGGGGGCTATAGAGGGAAAAAGCGGAAGAAATTTTTGTGACTTGCAACAAAACGACCTTGAATTATTTTTACCAGAAGCCTTCAGGTTTTAAACCCAGGCTACAATTTTGCCCCATATAGAAATTAGAGTTTCAATGAGTTCACTTTTCCTGCAAAAATGATTAATCTGAAAAAATGATTATTTGACTTGTGCACCTTCGTTTTTGCTGTAATAGATTCTTATTGTGTTTTCTCTTATTGATGAAGCATTTTTATCCTTTTAAGTGTTACCGTCAACATCCTCGTACAATTCAGCTGAGTCTGAGCCCCTCATACGGAATTATAGCTCCAGATTATGATATATTTACCATGATTGCGGGGCTATAGGTTATCTTACCACTAAGCTGCTGGGCTATAACCTTAAGACTAGATATGGGCTTTTTTGATTTTGCTGTTGTTGAGGGCGCATCTTTATCTTTTTAAGTGTGCTCGTCAACATTTTTGGGCAATTCAGCCCCCAACCTCACAAAATTAAAACCCCCATTATTTGTTTACCATGGCTGGGAGGTTAAATGTTATCTTATGATAAAACTGGGGGGGGGGGGGCTATAGAGGGAAAAAGCGGAAAAAATTTTTGTGACTTGCAACAAAACGACCTTGAATTAGTTTTACCAGAAGCCTTCAGGTTTCAAACCCAGGCTACAATTTTGCCCCATATAGAAATTAGAGTTTCAATGAGTTCACTTTTCCTGCAAAAATGGTTAATCTGAAAAAAATGATTATTTGACTTGTGCACCATCGTTTTTGCTGTAAAATATTTTTATTGTGTTTTCTCTTATTGATGGCGCATCTTTATCCCTTTAAGTGTTCTCGTCAACATCCTCGTACAATTCAGCTTATTCTCAGCCCCCTCTCACAGAACTATAGCTCCAGATTATGATATATTTACCATGATTTACGATAGGTTATCTTACCACTAAGCTGCCGGGCTATAACATTACGAAGAGGTGGGGGTTTTATTGACTTTTCTCATAATGAGGGCGCATCTTTATCTTTTCATGTGTGCTCGTCAACATCTTTGATCAATTACCTCCCCCCACCTCACAAAATTATAACTCCCATTATATTTTTATCATGGTTGGGAAGTTATATGTTATAGTTTGACTAAGCTAAGGGGGCTATAAAGGGAAAGAACCAAAAATTGTATTGTGACCTGCAACAAAACTACTTTGAATTAGTCTTACCAGAAGCCTTAGGGTTTTAAACGCAGGCTACAATTTTGCCCCATATAGGAATTAGAACTTTCAAAGAGTTCACTTTTGCTGTGAAAAGATTTCATCTGAAAAATGGTAATCTGGCTTGTGAGCCCTCGTTTTTGCTCTAAAGGATGTTTATTGAGTGTTCTGTTATTGAGGGCGCATCTTTATCCTGTAATGTGTTCTCGTCAACATCCTAAAACTATTCAGCTCAATCTGAGCCCCCTCTTGCGGAATTGTAGCTCCAGATTATATTATATTTACCATGATTGCGGGGCTATAGGTTATCTTACCACTAAGCTGCTGGGCTATAACCTTAAGACTAGATATGAGCTTTATTGAGTTTGCTTTTGTTGAGGGCGCATCTTTATCTTTTTAAGTGTGCTCGTCAACATTTTTGGGCAATTCAGCCCCCCATCTCACAAAATTATAACCCCCATTATATGTTTACCATGGTTGGAAGGGTAAATGTTATCTTATGACTAAACTGGGGGGGGGGGCTATAGAGGGAAAAAGCGGAAAAAAATTTTGTGACTTGCAACAAAACGACCTTGAATTATTTTTACCAGAAGCCTTCAGGTTTTAAACCTAGGCTACAATTTTGGCCCATATAGAAATTAGAGTTTCAATGAGTTCACTCTTCCTGCAAAAATGATTAATCTGAAAAAAATGATTACTTGGCTTGTGCACCATCCTTTTTAATGTAAAGGATTCTTATTGTGTTTTCTCTTATGGATGGCGCATCTTTATCCTTTTAAGTGTCATCGTCCACATCCTCGTACAATTCAGCTGAGTCTGAGCACCTCATACGGAATCATAGCTCCAGATTATGATATATTTACCATGATTGCGGGGCTATAGGTTATCTTACCACTAAGCTGCTGGGCCATAACCTTAAGACTAGATATGGGCTTTATTGAGTTTTCTGTTGTTGAGGGCGCATCTTTGTCTTTTTAAGTGTGCTCGTCAACATTTTTGGGCAATTCAGCCCCCCACCTCACAAAATTATAACCCCATTATATGTTACCATGGTTGGGAGGTTAAATGTTATCTTATGACTAAGCTGGGGGGGGCTATAGAGGGAAACAGCCCAAAAATTTTTGTGACTTGCAATAAAACGAACTTGAATTAGTTTTACCAGAAGCCTTCAGGTTTCAAACCCAGGCTACAATTTTGCCCCATATAGAAATTAGAGTTTCAATGAGTTCACTTTTCCTGCAAAAATGATTAATCTGAAAAAAATGATTATTTGACTTGTGCACCATCGTTTTTGCTGTAAAAGATTTTTATTGTGTTTTCTCTTATTGATGGCGCATCTTTATCCCTTTAAGTGTTCTCGTCAACATCCTCGTACAATTCAGCTTATTCTCAGCCCCCTCTCACAGAACTATAGTTCCAGATTATGATATATTTACCATGATTTACGATAAGTTATCTTACCACTAAGCTGCCGGGCTATAACATTACGAATAGGTGGGGTTTTATTGAGTTTTCTCATAATGAGGGCGCATCTTTATCTTTTCATGTGTGCTCGTCAACATCGTTGAGCAATTACCTCCCCCCAGCTCACAAAATTATAACTCCCATTATATTTTTATCATGGTTGGGAAGTTATATGTTATAGTTTGACTAAGCTAAGGGGGCTATAAAGGGAAAGAACCAAAAATTGTTTTGTGACTTGCAACAAAACTACTTTGAATTAGTCTTACCAGAAGCCTTAGGGTTTTAAACGCAGGCTACAATTTTGCCCCATGTAGGAATTAGAACTTTCAAAGAGTTCACTTTTGCTGTGAAAAGATTTCATCTGAAAAATGGTAATCTGGCTTGTGAGCCCTCGTTTTTGCTCTAAAGGATGTTTATTGAGTGTTCTGTTATTGAGGGCGCATCTTTATCCTGTAATGTGTTCTCGTCAACATCCTCAAACTATTCAGCTCAATCTGAGCCCCCTCTTGCGGAATTGTAGCTCCAGATTATATTATATTTAACATGATTGCGGGGCTATAGGTTATCTTACCACTAAGCTGCTGGGCTATAACCTTAAGACTAGATATGAGCTTTATTGAGTTTGCTTTTGTTGAGGGCGCATCTTTATCTTTTTAAGTGTGCTCGTCAACATTTTTGGGCAATTCAGCCCCCCACCTCACAAAATTATAACCCCCATTATATGTTTACCATGGTTGGAAGGGTAAATGTTATCTTATGACTAAACTGGGGAGGGCTATAGAGGGAAAAAGCGGAAAAAATTTTTGTGACTTGCAACAAAACGACCTTGAATTATTTTTACCAGAAGCCTTCAGGTTTTAAACCTAGGCTACAATTTTGCCCCATATAGAAATTAGAGTTTCAATGAGTTCACTCTTCCTGCAAAAATGATTAATCTGAAAAAAATGATTACTTGGCTTGTGCACCATCGTTTTTGCTGTAAAGGATTCTTATTGTGTTTTCTCTTATGGATGGCGCATCTTTATCCTTTTAAGTGTCATCGTCAACATCCTCGTACAATTCAGCTGAGTCTGAGCACCTCATACGGAATCATAGCTCCAGATTATGATATATTTACCATGATTGCGGGGCTATAGGTTATCTTACCACTAAGCTGCTGGGCCATAACCTTAAGACTAGATATGGGCTTTATTGAGTTTTCTGTTGTTGAGGGCGCATCTTTGTGTTTTTAAGTGTGCTCGTCAACATTTTTGGGCAATTCAGCCCCCCATCTCACAAAATTATAACCCCCATTATATGTTTACCATGGTTGGGAGGTTAATTGTTATCTTATGACTAAACTGGGGGGGGGGCTATAGAGGGAAAAAGCGGAAAAAATTTTTGTGACTTGCAATAAAACGAACTTGAATTAGTTTTACCAGAAGCCTTCGGGTTTTAAACCCAGGCTACAATTTTGCCCCATATGGAAATTAGAGTTTCAATGAGTTCCCTATTCCTTTAAAAATTTATAACTGAAAAAATGGTTATCAGATTTGTGCAACATCGTTTTTGCTATAAGGATTTTTCTTGGGTGTTCTCTTGTTGAGGGCGGTTTGTTATCCTTCTAAGAGTTCTTGTAAACATCCTCGTACAATTCAGCTGAGTTTGAGCCCCCTCTCACTGAATATTAGCTCCAATTTATGATAAGTTTGCCATGACTTTTGGGGCTATAGGTTATCTTACCACTAAGCTGCCGGGCTATAATCATACGACTAGATGGGGGCTTTATTGAGTTTTCTCTTGATGAGGGGGCATCTTTATCTTTTTAAGTGTGCTCGTCAGCATATTTGAACACTTCAACTGGGTCCGAGAAGCACCCCCTCAGAAATTTTAGCCCCCCAATTGTTTATTATGATTGGGCGGGTTATATGTTATCCTATGACTAAACTGGGGGTTACAATGGGAAAAATCTGCAAATTATAACGTGATTTGTATTAGAATCACCTTCATATAATCTTGTCGTACTCTATTTATTTAGAGTAGCTATTTGTTTTGCGGGTACGCTTAAAATTACTTAATTCGTGATTCACGGAGCGGGATCCTGACTTGGGTTTCTACTGCTTACTCGAGGAGCGGGATTTACAAGAAAAATTGTTAAACTGAATTCGAATTGCAAAGTTAGGAGAATGAAAGTAAATGTTGCACAACAAGAAGTGAAGGCGTGATCAGACATGTCTGACCACAAAAAGGGAAACCAGCAAGGAAATGATATCAGATCACGAGGTATTGAATGAACAAATGATTAAAACTTTATGAAGGGCAAAATAAGAGAACTAAATTAAAATATCGTATTAACATGAACTGCACTAAATAAATTACTAAGGATGATATCCCTGGGTATCTCAAACCCCTGACATTGACAAAGAAAATTGTGATTATAACAATTTTCGAATGTATAAATTAATATCAATATTTACAAATTAGTACTTGGTCCCCGGTTAAATAAATAATAACAATATATTTACTGGTTAGCATTGCTAAAAATAAATACTATTAAATTATGAAATGTTTAATTGTCACAGTTTTAAATAAGCTCAGTTTTAATATTCCCATTCGTTTTCGTCCGTATTACGTCCTTCTGCCTCAAACGACGTCACTGACTGAACTAGCGTTGGGGTATCCATTTCTAGTAGAGGAGGGTTTTGCGAGGCGGGTGGTGAAACGTTTCCAATTTGTGGCGAACTGATGGTTTCTCCAGGCTGACTTTCCGCGATGTGTTGAACCGACTCTACAATAGATTCGGGTGGGGGCTGGAAGTTCTCCACGTCACCCGCTTGTTGGGGTCGTTTTGGTAATGGCAAGATTTTGGACTCTGGAGATGGGCTTTCAAATCCGTAATAAGACGGACTTCGCCGTTCGCAATCCGACGAAATCTTTTGTTGAGTCAGTGCGGCAGGGGTATTCGTGGAAGAAGTTGTTGGTTGCTCGCTTTGCGAAACTGTGCCGGCGTCTGGTTGTTGGTTTCGGATAGCGAGAAAGTTAGGAATTTTGGGGATTCGTCCTCGCATCGCGCGTGAGATAATGGATTTTGATGATGATACCCCGCTGCCCGGATCACGTTTTCGGTGCTTCATCTTTTTGTCCCCTTTTTGTTTTCTAGTGAACTCTTTCACGTGGCTTTGAATGAGTTCTTCTACTAACTCTTCGCCCGATTGTGGTCCCCTGCGGTCCGCATACGCTTTTAATGGAGTTTGCTGCTCCAGTTGTGTTCCAAATTTTGCAATATCACTGTTGCGTACCGTGACTACAAGTTTGCCAGGTTCCTTAATCGTTGAAGTCGTCGGGCTAACCTTCAGAATATGTGAGCCCGGCGCAAGTACTTCATAAAGCCCCTCCAAATACTTTTGGATCTTCTTTTCCCATGAATTTTTCGGGCTAGTTTAAGCTCTACTGCACGTTCCTTGAGGGGAATCGGACGAAATGCCTTGGTTCGTAAGAAGCGTGACTCGCCGTCCGTGCTAGCCTTTTCTCGTTTCTTGGCCTCGTGCGTTGCCCGTGACATCCCAACTTCAACTTCCATGTCACTGCGGTACCCATTCACCCAGTTGTCTTCTGGAAGAATTTCTTCCGGCATCAACGTGACTTCATCTAAATAGTGGTTTACAATATTTTCATATGTGAGATTTGAGAATTTAGGCTTTGTCGATATCACGCTCAGCGGGGTATTAGATTTTTTTTCCAAAACCTGCTTCGAATGGCTAGATCTTTGTTTTTCTTTGTTTACAGATTCGCAATTGGTGTATTATTATCTTTAATGCGTGCTTTACGTGAAAAACGTTAATAGACAATTTTTCCACTGCAATACATGCGAGTCTATTCCTAATTGTTTAGATAAGTATTTTTACTAGTCCAATAGCACGATGATTGTTCACTGGAGCTTCAATTATACTTATTATTTTTATTGCAAAAAGTCTTTACTTGATTGCCAACTAGAAACTTTTTTTGATCTAGACGAATAGAGCGTGGAATCCCGTGATATTCAATATACAGGTCCAAAATTTAGATCGTTCGATCCATTAGCTTTGTCATATATACATGCAGTAGGGTATCTAGGAAAGCGGTCAATTGCTGCTAGAAAGTAAACTTCGTTATTCTTTTCATCAAAGATTGGACCTCCAAAATCAATTTGAATTTCTTGATTTGGTTCAACACATGGTATGTGGGGATTAAATTGCTTAGCCGGAATAACAGATTTAAGGTTCTTACCAATCGCCGTGCAGGGCTTGCACTCGGTAGCTTTAACAATGAGCTCGCGGTGCATGTATGGCCACCAGCAATGCGTGGCCATACATATCATACCCCTTGTACCCGGATGGCTGGAGTGTATGTCATCGACCATTGCCTCTCGCAGAACGTTTGGTATGGTGACCTTTTCGTCAATACATACACACCCGGAACGTACATGGAGATCCCTCCAATAGGAGTGTGTGTAAGGGTTTAGGGCTTTGAGGCGGCTCTCGTTGTTTGTCAGGATACAATCCCGGACCTCTTTCAATACTGCATCCTTGCTGGTCAGTGATGCAGTCAATGATTTGTTAAAGATCTTTGATACAATGTATTCAAATGTTGGAAAATGTGGGCTGGGTGTGAGGGGGGTATTTGCATTAGACGAGTGAGTAGGAGATGTCGGTGTGGTTATAGTTGGGGAATTTGCTGCACGGGTGTCGTTTGAAGGTTCAGTGCGTTGATTTGCGGCGCGGGAAGTGTTTGGCGAATTAGATCGCTGACTTGTGGGGCGAGTTGCGTTTTGGCTGAATGACGGTTGGTTCGCCGTGCAAGATGCGTTGTTAAAGTGAACGCGAGTGATACGTTTTTCAGAAGGCTTTATTTTATTGTTTTTGTTTGCATAATTTATTTCTGATGATGATTTAGGTGAAATTGAATTTGATGAGTTGAAAGGACACGACTGAATTGTAGAATCACTAGAGGCAAAAAGCACTGATTTTATTTTTTGGTGGTGACTTTTACAGATATTTAAAGAATGTCTCATAATTGGCGGGATTTGAAATTGAATAATTTGAAGCTCGCGCGGCGCGAGAGCTAATCCATTCCGCATTTGGAATAATTGTTTACTCTTACTTGTATTTTGCTGGGCGAGAGAAGTGTTACGTAGATTTTGCGACGCGGAACCTACATATTTTAAATTGTTGAAATTACTAGTAGAATTTGAGGCTAGCTTTCGCTGAGCAGGGGAATTATAGTAAACATGTTTGCATTCTCGTGCCGCATGTGTGCTAATTAAGTTTATTGCTTTATTATGCGCCTCAATTTTAGGTGTGATCTGTAATGGGGGATTATGTGCTATTAACAACTGGTGTAAATGGGATAAGGATTTTGTGTTATTTATTTCTAGTGCATTGATAGACGTAGAAATTAACTTTAACTTTGCTACAATGAATTCCTCATCATATGCTGAGACCTTTTTAGCGTTTTGAGACGGGTGTCTAGAAATATAGTTGACCAAACCCATTTTCGCCCCGGGAAGATGTTCAATATCAAATTGAAATGGGAGTGAACGATCAACCCAGCGGGTCAATCTGCTGTTATAAGATTTGTTCGATCTATTTTCTTTCATGATTGATAGAAGAGCACGATGATCCGTAATCACTGTAAAAGTTTTCCCGTACAAATAATTTTTAAAATATTCGATTGACCAAACTACGCCCAGAAGTTCAAGTTCAATTACGCTATAACGTTCTTAACAAGAATTTTAAAACCGAGACGTAAATGCAATTGGTTTCCACCCATCCGCTGTTAATTGTTCAAAAGCTGCTCCGAGACCGGAGCGTGACGCATCACATTTCATCCGAGTTGCGGGCTATAGTTGCTGTTTGCGGTTGCGTTCGCTATGCGATTTTTTATTTCAGTGAAGCAGTTCTCATGTTCCGCTGTCCAGATAAATTTTGATTACTTTTTCAATAAGGGACGGAGAGGATGACTAATTTGAGCGAGATTAGGAATAAATTTCCCAAAGTAATGAACTGACCCCAAAAAAAGAGCGGAGTTTCTTTAGGGTTTTTGGTGCTTGGACTGATAATATCGCAGCTGTTTTACATTCTAGTGGCGAGATAACCGATTGCGAGATATGGTATCCTAGCCAATCAATTTTTAGCTTTTCACAATGGCATTTAGGAAGATTTATCCTAAGATTTTCATCATCGAAACGTTTAAGACAATTCATTACATAACTTTTATGTTCGTCCAGAGATCCTTTACTAACGATCAAAATATCGTCTAAAAACAATATGTATTTTTTAGACCAATTAGGGTGTAGTCCATAGCTTTTTGGAATTCTGCTGGCATATCGGTGAGCCCGTAAAATCCTGTTTGAAATCTGTAAGTGCCGGTCATGTCAACACTAATGATGTTAAAGTTACAGTGAATAGCCGTGTTAGTATCTAAATTTAATTGACTGTATGCGTATTTCAAATCGATCGTAGAAAAGTACGTTATGTTTTGCGGCGCGGGAGCACTTATTGTTTACTCTTACTTGTATTTTGCTGGGCGATAGAAGTGTTACGTAGATTTTGCGACGCGGAACCTACATATTTTAAATTGTTGAAATTACTAGTAGAATTTGAGGCTAGTTTTCGCTGAGCAGGGGAATTATAATAAACATGTTTGCATTCTCGTGCCGCATGTGTGCTAATTAAGTTTATTGCTTTATTATGCGCCTCAATTTTAGGTGTGATCTGTAATGGGGGATTATGTGCTATTAACAACTGGTGTAAATGGGATGCGGATTTTGTGTTATTTAATTCTAGTGCATTGATAGATGTAGAAATTAACTTTAACTTTGCTACAATGAATTCCTCATCATATGCTGAGACCTATTTAGCTTTTTGAGACGGGTGTCTAGAAATATAGTCGACCAAACCCATTTCCCCCACCCCCCCCCCCCCCCCCCCGTGAAGATGTTCAATATCAAATTGAAATGGGAGTGAACGATCAACCCAGCGGGTCAATCTGCTGTTATAAGATTTGTTCGATCTATTTTCTTTCATGATTGATAGAAGAGTACGATGATCCGTAATCACTGTAAAAGTTTTCCCGTACAAATAATTTTTAAATTATTCGATTGACCAAACTACGATTCACCAAATTTTTAGCTTTTCACAATGGCATTTAGGAAGATTTATCCTAAGTTTTTCATCATCTAAATGTTTAAGACAATTCATTACATAACTTTTATGTTCGTCCAGAGATCCTTTACTAACGATCAAAATATCGTCTAAAAACAATATGTAATTTTTAGACCAATTAGGGTGTAGTCCTTAGCTTTTTTGGAATTCTGCTGGCATATCGGTGAGCCCGTAAAATCCTGTTTGAAATCTGTAAGTGCCGGTCATGTCAACACTAATGATGTTAAAGTTACAGTGAATAGCCGTGTTAGTATCTAAATTTAATTGACTGTATGCGTATTTCAAATCGATCGTAGAGAAGTACATTATGTTTTGCGGCGCTGGAGCACTTATTTGTTGAGATATGGATTCGATTAGCGTATCAATATTTCGCATCTGATATTTATTCTTTTGAATGGCTTTATTTAATACTTTGGAATCCAGTGCAAGCTTGATCGTTTGATCTTTTTTTACAGTGACCACTATTGGTGATATGAAATATTTATCTGGACAGCTTGAAAGTTTTATAATAAATTTTTCGTCTAGCAATTATTTAAGTTCAATATTAACATTTTCTTGTAAGTTAATTGGAATACGTCTAACTTTCTGGTGTCTATGTTGGAAGTCTTTGTAAAACTTAGATCTTGCCAGATGATTTTTGATCTTCCAATACGCGAAATCAATTCAGGAAAAGTTTTTGCGATTTGTTCTTTGAATTCAGGAGATGAAATTTTGTTGACCCGATTACCTTTTTGAGATGTAGATTGAGTCACTGCTAATCCAAATTTGTCAAACAAGTCACGGCCAGTTAGGAACTTTGGTCCGTCAGCTAAAACTGTGAAGATTGCTGCAGCACAAGTTCTACCCTTGCTCGTTCTTGGTGATTGTATTTTTCCTTCGACCTGAATTGGTTCATTCGAGAATGTCCGAAGTTGTGGAGACACTGTTGCGTTGATCCAGAATGCGCGAGGACTGCTTTGTACCACTTGCGATGCGAGTGAACGGTTGAGAATGCTGCATGCGCTCCCGGAGTCCACGAGTAGTGTAGTGTTAATATTGCCAATCTTGATGGGCATTGCCAATCTTAATGTTAATATTGCCAATCTTGAAATAAGAGAACTAAGTTAAAACATCGTATTAACATGAACTGCACTAAATAGATTACTAAGGATGATATCCTTGGGTATCACAAGTCTTGCCAGAGTAGTAGTAATAATAGAAAAACTCTAGGGATTTTAAACCCAGCCTAATATTTGGCCACGTAAAGAAATCAGAGTTTCAATGAGCTCCCTATTCCTGTAAAAAAATTTTATCTGAAAAAAAGGTTATCTGACTTTTGCACCCTCGTTTTTGCTATAAATGATATTTATTTAGTTTTCTCTTTTTGAGGGCGCATCTTTTTCCTTTTAAGTGTTCTCGTCAACATCCTCGTACAATTTAGCTTCGTCTGAGCCCCCTCTTGCAAAAATATAGCTCCAGATTATGCTATATTTACAATGATTGCGGGGCTATAGGTTATCTTACCACTGAGCTGCAGGGCTATGGTCTTACCACTAGATGGGGGCTTTTTTGAGTTTTTTCTTGTTGAGGGCCCATCTTTATCTTTTTGTGTGGGCTCATTATCATATTTGAACAATTCAGCCCCCACCTCACAAAATTAAAACCTCCATTATATGCTTACCAGGGTTGGGAGATCATATGATATCTTATGACTAAGCGGGGAGGTATAGAGGGAAAGAAACGAAAATTGTTTTGTGTTTTGCAAAAAACCGACCTTGAATTAGTCTCTGACTTTTGCACCCTCGTTTTTGCTATAAATGATATTTATTTAGTTTTCTCTTTTTGAGGGCACATCTTTATCCTTTTAATTGTTCTCGTCAACATCCTCGTACAATTGAGCTGAATCTGAGCCCCCTCTCAAGGAATAATAGCTCCAGATTATGATAAGTTTACCATGATTTTGGGGCTATGTGTTATCTTACCACTAAGCTGCCGGGCAAGAATCATACGACTAGATGGGGGCTTTTTTGAGTTTTCTCCTGATGAGGGTGCATCTTTATCTTTTTAAGTGTGCTCGTCAGCATCTTTGAACACTTCAACTGGGCCCGAGAAGCACACCCTCACGAATTTTAGCCCCCAATATATGTTTATTATGATTGGGTTGGTTATATGTTATCCTATGATTAAACTGGGGGTTTACAATGGGAAAAACCTGCAAATTATTACATGATTTGTTTTAGAATCACCTTCATATAGTCTTGCCAGAGTAGTAGTTTTTATAGAAAAACTCTAGAGATTTTGAACCCAGCCTATTATTTTGCCACATATAGAAATCAGAGTTTCAATGAGTTCCCTATTCCTGTAAAAATTTTTATCTGAAAAATGGTTTTCTGACTTGTGCACCCTTGTTTTTGCTATAAATGATATTTATTTGGTTTTCTCTTTTTGAGGGCGAATCTTTTTCCTTTTAAGTGTTCTCTTCAACATCCTCGTACAATTTAGCTTTGTCTGAGCCCCCTCTTACGGAAATATAGCTCCAGATTATGATATATTTACCATGATTGCGGGGCTATAGGTTATCTTACCACTGAGCTGCAGGGCTATGGTCTTACGACTAGATGGGTGCTTTTTTGAGTTTTTTTTGTTGAGGGCCATCTTTATCGTTTTATGTGGGCTCATCAACATATTTGAACATTTCAGCCCCCACCTCATGAAATTAAAACCTCCATTATATGGTTACCATGGTTGTGAGATCATATGATGTCTTATGACTAAGCTGGGAGGTATAGAGGGAAAGAAACGAAAATTGTTTTGTTTTGCAAAAAACCGACCTTGAATTAGTCTCATCAGAAGACTTAGTGTTTTAAACCCAGGCTACAATTTTGCTCCAAATGAGTCTGAGAAGCACCCCCTCACAAAATTTTGTCGCCCAATATGATTTGTTTGCCATTCTTGGGGGGGGGGGGTTGTCATATTCCATCTTATGACTAAGCTGGAGGGCTAAAAAAAGAACAAATTGCAATTTATTTCATGACTTGTGACAAATGACATTTAATTAGTAGTGCCAGAGTAGTAGTAATTGTAGAAAGTGCCTTAGGAATTTTTAACACCGGCTAACGTTTTGCCCCATTTAGAAATTAGAGATTTATTGAGTTCATTTTTCCTGTGAAAAATTTTTATCTGAAAAAATGGTTATCTGATTTGTGCGCCCTCGTTTTTGCTATAGAGGATGTTTATTGAATGTTCTCTTATTGAGGGCGCATCTTTATTGTTTTTTTAAATTGTTCTCGTCAACATCCTCGTACAATTGAGCTGAATCTGAGCCCCCTCTCAATGAATAATAGCTCCAGATTATGATAAGTTTACCATGATTTTGGGGCTATAGTTTATCTTACCACTAAGCTGCCGGGCGAGAATCATACGATTAGATGGGGGCTTTATTGAGTTTTCTCCTGATGAGGGTGCATCTTTATCTTTTTAAGTGTGCTCGCCAGCATCTTTGAACACTTCAACTGGGTCCGAGAAGCACACCTTCACGAATTTTAGCCCCCAATATATGTTTATTATGATTGGGTTGGTTATATGTTATCCTATGACTAAACTGGGGGTTTGCAATGGGGAAAACCCGCAAAACATTACATGATTTGTTTTAGAATCACCTTCATATAGTCTTGCCAGAGTAGTAGTATTAATAGAAAAACTCTAGGGATTTTGAACCCAGCCTAATATTTTGCCACATATAGAAATACGAGTTTCAATGAGTTCCTTATTCCTGTAAAAATTTTTATCTGAAAAAATGGTTATCTGACTTGTGCACCCTCGTTTTTGCTATAAATGATATTGATTGAGTTTTCTCTTTTTGAGGGCGCATCTTTTTCATTTTAAGTGTTCTCGTCAAGATCCTCGTACAATTTAGCTTCGTCTGAGCCCCCTCTTACGGAATTGTAGCTCCAGATTATGATTTATTTACCATGATTTTGGGGCTATAGGTTATCTCACCACTAAGCTGCCGGGCTATAATCTTACGACTAGATGGGGGCTTTATCGAGTTTTCTCTTGCTGAGGGCGCATCTTTATCTTTTAAAGTGTGCTCATCAGCATCCTTGAACACTTGAACACTTCAGCTGGGTCTGAGAAGCACCCCCTCACAAAATTATGGGTCGCAATATGATTTGTTTGCCATTTATTGGGGCGGGGGTGTCGTATTCTTTCTCATGACTAAGCTTGAGGGCTATGATGGGGACAAATTGCAAATTATTTCATGACTTGTGACAAATGAACACGAATTAGTCTTGCCAGAGTAGTAGTAATTGTTGAAAAATTTATAGGGCCTGGCTAACGTTATCCCCATAAAAAATTATAGATTTAATGAGTTCATTGTTCCTGTGACAAGTTTTTATCTGAAAAAATGGTTATCTACAAAGGAAAGGATGTTTATTGAGTGTTTTCTATTTGGGGCGCATTCTTATCCGTTATCGTGTTTTCGTCAATATATTCGTACAATTCAGCTGAGTCTGAGCCCCCTCTCACGGAATTATGGCTCCCGATTATGATATAGTTACCATGATTGTGGGGCTATAGGTTATCTTACAACTAAGCTGCAGGGCTATGATCTGACGACTAGATGGGGGCTTTTTGAGTTTTCTCTTGTTGAGGGCGCATCTTTATCTTTTTAAGTGTGCTCGTCAGCATCCTTGAACACTTCAACTGGGTCTGAGAAGCCCCCTCTCGCAAACTTTAGCCCCCATTATTTGTTAATTATGGTTGGGGTTATTTGTTATTTTATGACTAAACTGGGGGGTACAAATGGGAAAAACCTGCAAAATTTTACATGACTTGTAACAGAACCAACTTCATATAGTCCTGCCAGAGTAAGAGTAGTAATAGACAAACCAGGGATTTTAAACCCAGCATAATTTCTTGTCACATATAGAAATCAGAGTTTCAATTATTTCACTCTTCCTGTGAAAGTCTTTTATCTTAAAAATGGTTATCTGAATTGTGCACCCTCGTTTTTGCTATAAAGGATGTTTATTGAAATTTCTCCTATTGACGGTACATCTTATCCTTTTAAGTGTTCTCGTCAACAACCTCGTACAATTTAGCTTCGTCTGAGTCCCCTCTTGCTCAATTATAGCTCCAGATTATTATATGTTTTTAATGATTGTGGGGATATAGGTTTTCTTACCACTAAGCTGCAGGGCTATAATCTTACGACTAGATGGGGGCGTTATTGAGTTTTCTCTTGCTGAAGGCGCATCTTTAGTTTTCAAAGTGTGCTCATCAGCATCCTTGAACACTTGAACACTTCAACTGTGTCTGAGAAGCACCCGTTCACGAAATTATGGGGCGCAATATGATTTGTTTGCCATTTAATGGGGCGGGGGTGTCGTATTCTATCTCATGACTAAGCTTGAGGGCTATGATGGCAACCAATTGCAAATTATTTCATGACTTGTGACAAATGAACACAAATTAGTCTTGCCAGAGTAGTAGTAATTGTTGAAAAAGTTTTGGGGCCTGGCGAACGTTTTCCCCATAAAAAATTAGAGATTTAATGAGTTCATTGTTCCTGTGACAAGTTTCTATCTGAAAAAATGGTTATCTACAAAGAAAAGGATGTTTATTGAGTGTTCTTCTATTTAGGGCGCATTTTTATCCGCTATCGTGTTCTCGTCAATATCTTCGTACAATTCAGCTGAGTCTGAGCCCCCTCTCACGGAATTGTAGCTCCCGATTATGATATATTTACCATGATTGTGGGGCTATAGGTTATCTTAC
The DNA here is from genome assembly GCF_964194025.1 of Convolutriloba macropyga. Classification (NCBI taxonomy): domain Eukaryota; kingdom Metazoa; phylum Xenacoelomorpha; order Acoela; family Convolutidae; genus Convolutriloba; species Convolutriloba macropyga. The sequence continues at coordinate 44,102,177 of NC_134482.1, read as the reverse complement.
AACTAAGCTGCAGGGCTATGATCTCACGACTAGATGGGGGCTTTATTGAGTTTTCTCTTGTTGAGGGCGCATCTTTATCTTTTCAAGTGTGCTCGTCATTATCCTTGAACACTTCAACTGGGTCTGAGAAGCCCCCTCTCGCGAACTTTAGCCCCCATTATATGTTTATTATGATTGGGGTTTATATGTTGTCTTATGAATAAACAGGGGGGTACAAAAGGGGAAAACCATGAAAAACTTTACAAGACTTGTAACAGAACCAACTTCATATAGTCCTGCCAGAGTAAGAGTATTAATACACAAACTAGGGATTTTAAACCCAGCATAATTTCTTGTCACATATAGAAATCAGAGTTTCAATAAGTTCACTCTTCCTGTGAAAGTCGTTTATCTTAAAAAATGGTTATCTGAATTGTGCACCCTCGTTTTTGCTATAAAGGATGTTTATTGAAATTTCTCTTATTGACGGTACATCTTACCCTTTTAAGCGTTTTCGTCAACAACCTCGTACAATTTAGCTTCGTCTGAGTCCCCTCTTACTCAATTATAGCTCCAGATTAATATATGTTTTTAATGATTGTGGGGTTATAGGTTTTCTTACCACTAAGCTGCAGGGCTATAATCTTACAACTAGATCGGGCTTTATTGAGTTGTTTTTTGTTGAGGGCGCATCTTTATCGTTTTAAGTGTGCTCGTCAAGATCCTTGAACACTTCAACTGGTTCTGAGAAGCACCTCTCACAAATTTTTAGCCCCCATTATAGGTTTATTATGATTGGGGGGTCATATGTTATCTTAGGACTAAGCTTTGGGGTAACAATGGGAAAAACCAGCAAAATTATTACATGACAAGCAACAGAACGACTTTCATATAGTCTTGCCAGAGTAGTAGTATTAATAGAAAAACTCTAGGGATTTTAAACCCAGCCTAATATTTTGCCACATATAGAAATCACAGTTTCAATGATTTCCCTATTCCTGTAAAAAAAATTTATCGGAAAGAAGTTTATCTGACTTGTGCATCCACGTTTTTGCTGTAAATGAAATTTATTGAGTTTTCCCTTTTTGAGGGCGCATTTTTTCATTTTAAGTGTTCTCGTCAACATCCTCGTACAATTTAGCTTCGTCTGAGCCCCCTCATACGGAATTATAGCTCCAGATTATGATATATTTACCATGATTTACGATAGGTTATCTTACCACTAAGCTGCCGAGCTATAATCTTACGATTAGGTGGGGGTTTTATTGAGTTTTCTCATGATGAGGGCGCATCTTTATCTTTTTAAGTGTGCTCGTCAACATCTTTGAGCAATTCAGCCCCCACCTTACGAAATTGTAACCTCCATTATACGTTTACCACGGTTGGGAAGTTATATGTTATCTTATGACTATGCTGGGGGGGCTATAAAAGGAAAGAACCAAAAATTATTTTGTGACCTGCAACAAAACGTCCTTGAAGTAGTCTTACCAGAAGCCTTAGTGTTCTGAACCCAGTATACATTTTTGCCCCACATTGAAATTAGAGTTTCAATGAGTTCACTTTTCCTTTGAAATCTTTTATCTGAAAAGATGGTTATCTGACATGTGCACCCTCGTTTTTGCTATGAAGGCTGTTCATTGATTCTTCTTTTTTTGAGCGCGCATCTTTATCCTTTTCAGTGTTCTCGTCAACATCGTCAACAGCTGAGTCCGAGCCCCTCTTACGGAAGTACGGAATTTTAGCTCCGGATTATGATATATTTACCATGATTGTGGGGCTATAGTTTATCTCACCACTGAGCTGCCGGGCTATAATCTTACGAATTGAAGGTGGCTTTATCGAGTTTTCTCTTGCTGAGGGCGCATCTTTATCATTTACAGTGTGCTCATCAGCATCCTTGAACACTTGAACACTTCAACTGGGTCTGAGAAGCACCCCTCACAAAATTATGGGGCGCAATATGTTTTGCTGGTCATTTCTTGGGGGAGGGCGTGTCGTGTTCTATCTCATGACTAAGCTTGAGGGCTTTGATGGGGACAAATTGCAATTTATTTCATGACTTGTGACAAATGAACACGAATTAGTCTTGCCAGAGTAGTAGTAATTGTTGAAAAATTTTTAGCGATTTTAGAGCCCGGCTAACGTTTTCCCCATAAAGAAATTAGAGATTTAATGAGTTCATTGTTCCTGTGAAAAGTTTTTATCTGAAAAAAATGGTTACCTACAAGGGAAAGGATATTTATTGAGGGTTCTTCTATTTAGGGCGCATTCTTATCCGTTATCGTGTTCTCGTCAATATCTTCGTACAATTCAGCTGAGTCTGAGCCCCTCTCACGGAATTATAGCTCCCGATAGTGATATATTTACCATGATTGTGGGGCTATAGGTTATCTTACAACTAAGCTGCAGGGCTATAATCTTACGACTAGATGGGGGCTTTATTGAGTTTTCTCTTGTTGAGGGCGCATCTTTATCTTTTTAAGTCTGCTCGTCAACATCCTTGAACACTTCAACTGGTTCTGAGAAGCACCTCTCACAATTTTTTAGCCCCCATTATAGGTTTATCATGATTGGGGGGTCATATGTTATCTTAGGACAAAGCTTTGGGGTTAACAATGGGAAAAACCAGCAAAATTATTACATGACAAGCAACAGAACGACTTTCATATAGTCTTGCCAGAGTAGTAGTATTATTAGAAAAACTCAAGGGATTTTAAACCCAGCCTAAAATTTTGCCACATATAGAAATCACAGTTTCAATGATTTCCCTATTCCTGTAAAAAAAAACTTTATCGGAAAAAAGGTTATCTGACTTGTGCATCCACGTTTTTGCTATAAATGATATTTATTGAGTTTTCTCTTTTTGAGGGCGCATTTTTTCATTTTAAGTGTTCTCGTCAACATCCTCGTACAATTTAGCTTCGTCTCAGCCCCCTCATACGGAATTATAGCTCCAGATTATGATATATTTACCATGATTGTGGGGCTATAGTTTATCTCACCACTAAGCTGCCGGGCTATAATCTTACGAATTGAAGGAGGCTTTATCGAGTTTTCTCTTGCTAAGGGAGCATCTTTATCATTTACAGTGTGCTCATCAGCATCCTTGAACACTTGAACACTTCAACTGGTTCTGAGAAGCACCCCCTCACAAAATTATGGGGCACAATAAGATTTGTTTGTCATTTCTTGGGGGAGGGCGTGTCGTATTCTATCTCATGACTGAGCTTGAGGGCTTTGATGGGGACAAATTGCAATTTATTTCATGACTTGTGACAAATGAACACGAATTAGTCTTGCCAGAGTAGTAGTAATTGTTGAAAAAGTTTTAGCGATTTTAGAGCCCGGCTAACGTTTTCCCCAAAAAGAAATTAGAGATTTAATGAGTTCATTGTTCCTGTGAAAAGTTTTTATCTGAAAAAAATGGTTAACTACAAAGGAAAGGATATTTATTGAGTGTTCTTCTGTTTAGGGCGCATTCTTATCCGTTATCGTGTTCTCGTCAATATCTTCGTACAATTCAGCTGAGTCTGAGCCCCCTCTCACGGAATTATAGCTCCCGATAATGATATATTTACTATGATTGTGGGGCTATAGGTTAGCTTACAACTAAGCTGCAGGGCTATGATCTTACGACTAGATGGGGGCTTTATTGAGTTTTCTCTTGTTGAGGGCGCATCTTTATCTTTTTAAGTGTGCTCGTCAGCATCCTTGAACACTTCAACTGGGTCTGAGAAGCCCCCTCTCGCAAACTTTAGCCCCCATTATTTGTTAATTATGGTTGGGGTTATTTGTTATTTTATGACTAAACTGGGGGGTACAAAAGGGGACAACCATGCAAAATTTTACATGACTTGTAACAGAACCAACTTCACATAGACCTGCCAGAGTAAGAGTATTAATAGATAAACTAAGGATTTTAAACCCAGCATAATTTTTTGTCACATTTAGAAATCAGAGTTTCAATTAGTTCACTCTTCCTGTGGAAGTCTTTTATCTTAAAAAATGGTTATCTGAATTGCGCACACTCGTTTTTGCTATAAAGAATGTTTATTGAAATTTCTCTTATTGACGGTACATCTTATACTTTTAAGTCTTCTCGTCAACAACCTCGTACAATTTAGCTTCTTCTGAGTCCCCTCTTACGCAATTATAGCTCCAGATTATGATGTATGTTTTTAATGATTGTGGGGCTATAGGTAATCTTACCACTAAGCTGCAGGGCTATAAACTTACGACTAGATGGTGGCTTTATTGAATTTTCTCTTGTTGAGGGCGCATCTTTATCTTTTTAAGTGTGCTCGTCAGCATCCTTGAACACTTCAACTGGGTCTGAGAAGCCCCCTCTCGCAAACTTTAGCCCCCATTATATGTTTGTTATGGTTGGGGGTTATTTGTTATCTTATGAATAAACAGGGGGGTACAAAAGGGGAAAACCATTAAAAACTTTACAAGACTTGTAACAGAACCAACGTCATATAGTCCTTCCAGAGTAAGAGTATTAATAGATAAACTATGGATTTTAAACCCAGCATAATTTTTTGTCACATATAGAAATCAGAGTTTCAATTAGTTCACTCTTCCTGTGAAAGTCTTTTATCTTAAAAAATAGGTATCTGAATTGTACACCCTCGTTTTTGCTATAAAGGATGTTTATTGAAATTTCTCTTAATGACGGCCCATCTTATCCTTTTAAGTGTTCTCGTCAACAACCTCGTATAAATTAGCTTCGTCTGAGTCCCCTCTTACGCAATTATAGCTCCAGATTATGATATGTTTTTAATGATTGTGGGGCTATAGGTTATCTTACAACTAAGCTGCAGGGCTATGATCTTACGACTAGATGGGGGCTTTATTGAGTTTTCTCTTGTTGAGGGCGCATCTTTATTTTTTTATGTGTGCTCGTCAACATCTTTGAGCTATTCAGCCCCCACCTCACGAAATTATAACCTCCATTATACGTTTACCACGGTTGGGAAGTTATATGTTATCTTATGACTATGCTGGTGGGCTATAAAAGGAAAGAACCAAAAATTATTTTGTGACCTGCAACAAAACGACCTTGAAGTAGTCTTACCAGAAGCCTTAGTGTTCTGAACCCAGTATACATTTTTGCCCCACATTGAAATCAGAGTTTCAATTACTTCACTCTTCCTGTGGAAGTCTTTTATCTTAAAAAATGGTTATCTGAATTGTGCACCCTCGTTTTTGCTAGAAAGAATGTTTATTGAAATTTCTCTTATTGACGGCACGTCTTATCCTTTTAAGCGTTCTCGTTAGCAACCTCGTACAATTTAGCTTCTTGTGAGTCCCCTCTTACGCAATTATAGCTCCAGATTATGATGTATAATTTTAATGATTGTGGGGCTATAGGTAATCTTACCACTAAGCTGCAGGGCTATAATCTTACGACTAGATGGGGGCTTTATTGAGTTTTCTCTTGTTGAGGGCGCATCTTTATCTTTTTAAGTGTGCTCGTCAGCATCCTTGAACACTTCAACTGGGTCTGAGAAGCCCCCTCTCGCAAACTTTAGCCCCCATTATATGTTTGTTATGGTTGGGGGTTATTTGTTATCTTATGAATAAACAGGATGGTACAAAAGGGGAAAACCATTAAAAACTTTACAAGACTTGTAACAGAACCAACGTCATATAGTCCTTCCAGAGTAAGAGTATTAATAGATAAACTATGGATTTTAAACCCAGCATAATTTTTTGTCACATATAGAAATCAGAGTTTCAATTAGTTCACTCTTCCTGTGAAAGTCTTTTATCTTAAAAAATAGGTATCTGAATTGTACACCCTCGTTTTTGCTATAAAGGATGTTTATTGAAATTTCTCTTAATGACGGCCCATCTTATCCTTTTAAGTGTTCTCGTCAACAACCTCGTATAAATTAGCTTCGTCTGAGTCCCCTCTTACGCAATTATAGCTCCAGATTATGATATGTTTTTAATGATTGTGGGGCTATAGGTTATCTTACAACTAAGCTGCAGGGCTATGATCTTACGACTAGATGGGGGCTTTATTGAGTTTTCTCTTGTTGAGGGCGCATCTTTATCTTTTTATGTGTGCTCGTCAACATCTTTGAGCTATTCAGCCCCCACCTCACGAAATTATAACCTCCATTATACGTTTACCACGGTTGGGAAGTTATATGTTATCTTATGACTATGCTGGTGGGCTATAAAAGGAAAGAACCAAAAATTATTTTGTGACCTGCAACAAAACGACCTTGAAGTAGTCTTACCAGAAGCCTTAGTGTTCTGAACCCAGTATACATTTTTGCCCCACATTGAAATTAGAGTTTCAATGAGTTCACTTTTCCTGCGAAATCTTTTATCTGAAAAGATGGTTATCTGACATGTGCACCCTCGTTTTTGCTATGAAAGCTGTTCATTGATTCTTCTTTTTTTGAGCGCGCATCTTCATCCTTTTCAGTGTTCTCGTCAACATCGTCAACAGCTGAGTCTGAGCCCCCTCTTACGGAAGTACGGAATTTTAGCTCCGGATTATGTTATATTTACAATGATTGTGGGGCTATAGGTTATCTTACCACTGAGCTGCAGGTACATAATCTTACGACTAGATGGAGGCTTCACTAAGTTTTCTCTTTTTGAGGGCGCATCTTTATCTTTTAAGTGTGCTCGTCATCATCCTCGTACATTTCAGCTGAGTCTGCGCCCCCTCTCATGGATTTATAGCTCCTGATTATGATATATTTACCATGATTGTGGGGCTATAGGTTATCTTACCACTAAGCTACTTTATTGAGTTTTCTTTTGTTGAGAGCGGATCTTTATCTTTTTATGTGTGCTCGTCAGCATCCTTGAACAATTCAACTGGGTCTGAGAAGCATCCCATAATCGTGGGGTTATATGTTATCTTATGACTAAGCTGGAGGGTTACCATGGGAAAAAACCGCAATTTATTACATGACTTGTCTCAGATTCACCTTCATATAGTCTTGCCAGAGTAGTAGTATTAATAGAAAAACTGGGGATTTTAAACCCAGCATAATTTTTTGTCACATTTAGAAATCAGAGTTTCAATTACTTCACTCTTCCTGTGGAAGTCTTTTATCTTAAAAAATGGTTATCTGAATTGTGCACCCTCGTTTTTGCTAGAAAGAATGTTTATTGAAATTTCTCTTATTGACGGCACGTCTTATCCTTTTAAGCGTTCTCGTCAGCAACCTCGTACAATTTAGCTTCTTGTGAGTCCCCTCTTACGCAATTATAGCTCCAGATTATGATGTATGTTTTTAATGATTGTGGGGCTATAGGTAATCTTACCACTAAGCTGCAGGGCTATAATCTTACGACTAGATGGGGGCTTTATTGAGTTTTCTCTTGTTGAGGGCGCATCTTTATCTTTTTAAGTGTGCTCGTCAGCATCCTTGAACACTTCAACTGGGTCTGAGAAGCCCCCTCTCGCAAACTTTAGCCCCCATTATATGTTTTTTATGGTTGGGGGTTATTTGTTATCTTATGACTAAACAAGGGGGTTCAAAAGGGGAAAACCATGAAAAATTTTAAAAGACTTGTAACAGAACCAACTTCATATAGTCCTTCCAGAGTAAGAGTATTAATAGATAAACTATGGATTTTAAACCCAGCATAATTTTTTGTCACATATAGAAATCAGAGTTTCAATTAGTTCACTCTTCCTGTGAAAGTCTTTTATCTTAAAAAAAGGTATCTGAATTGTGCACCCTCGTTTTTGCTATAAAGGATGTTTTATTGAAATTTCTCTTAATGACGGCCCATCTTATCCTTTTAAGTGTTCTCGTCAACAACCTCGTACAAATTAGCTTCGTCTCTGTCCCCTCTTACGCAATTATAGCTCCAGATTATGATATGTTTTTAATGATTGTGGGGCTATAAGTTATCTTACCACTAAGCTGCAGGCTATAATCTTACGAATAGATCGGGGCTTTATTGAGTTGTTTCTTGTTGCAGGCGCATCTTTATCTTTTTAAGTGTGCTCGTCAACATCTTTGAGCAATTCAGCCCCCACCTCACGAAATTATAACCTCCATTATACGTTTACCACGGTTGGGAAGTTATATGTTATCTTATGACTATGCTGGGGGGCTATAAAAGGAAAGAACCAAAAATTATTTTGTGACCTGCAACAAAACGACCTTGAAGTAGTCTTACCAGAAGCCTTAGTGTTCTGAACCCACTATACATTTTTGCCCCACATTGAAATTAGAGTTTCAATGAGTTCACTTTTCCTGCGAAATCTTTCATCTGAAAAGATGGTTATCTGACATGTGCACCCCCGTTTTTGCTATGAAGGCTGTTCATTGATTCTTCTTTTTTTGAGCGCGCATCTTTATCCTTTTCAGTGTTCTCGTCAACATCGTCAACAGCTGAGTCTGAGCCCCCTCTTACGGAAGTACGGAATTTTAGCTCCGGATTATGTTATATTTACTATGATTGTGGGGCTATAGGTTATCTTACCACTGAGCTGCAGGTATATAATCTTACGACTAGATGGGGGCTTTATTGAGTTTTCTCTTTTTGAGGGCGCATCTTTATCTTTTAAGTGTGCTCGTCATCATCCTCGTACATTTCAGCTGAGTCTGCGCCCCCTCTCATGGATTTATAGCTCCTGATTATGATATATTTACCATGATTGTGGGGCTATAGGTTATCTTACCACTAAGCTGCTTTATTGAGTTTTTTTTGTTGAGAGCGGATCTTTATATTTTTAAGTGTGCTCGTCAGCATCCTTGAACAATTCAACTGGCTCTGAGAAGCATCCCATAATTTTGCGGTTATATGTTATCTTATGACTAAGCTGGAGGTTTACCATGGGAAAAAACCGCAATTTATTACATGACTTGTATCAGAATCACCTTCATATAGTCTTGCCAGAGTAGTAGTATTAATAGAAAAACTTTATAGCTTTAAAACCAGCCGAATAATTTTTCGCATATAGAAATCAGAATTTCACTCTTCCTGTCAAAACCTATTATCTGAAAATAGGTTATCAGACTTGTGCACCCTCCTTTTTGCTATAAAGCATGTTTATTGAGTTTTCTTTTTTTGAGGGCGCATCCTTCTCTTTTAAATGTGCTCGTCATCATCCTCGTACATTTCAGTTGAGTCTGCGCCCCCTCTCACGGAATTATAGCTCCTGATTATGACATGATTAGCATGATTGTGAGGCTATAGGTTATATTACCACTAAGCTGCGGGTATATAATCTTACGACTAGATGGGGGCTTCAATAAGTTTTCTCTTGTTGAGGGTGCATCTTTAATTTTTTAGGTGTGCTCGCCAACATCCTTGAAAACTCCAACTGGTTCTGAGAAGCAGGTCTCACAATTTTTTAGCCCCCAATTATAGGTTTATTATGATTGGGGGTCATATGTTATCTTAAGACTAAGCTTTGGGGTAGCAATGGGAATAACCCGCAAAATTATTACATGACAAGCAACAGAACGACCTTCATATAGTCTTGCCAGAGTAGTAATTTTAGCTCCGGATTATGTTATATTTACCATGATTGTGGGGCTATAGGTTATCTTACCACTGAGCTGCAGGTACATAATCTTACGACTAGATGGGGGCTTCACTAAGTTTTCTCTTTTTGAGGGCGCATCTTTATCTTTTAAGTGTTCTCGTCATCATCCTCGTACATTTCAGCTGAGTCTGCGCCCCCTCCCATGGATTTATAGCTCCTGATTATGATATATTTACCATGATTGTGGGGCTATAGGTTATCTTACCACTAAGCTGCTTTATTGAGTTTTCTTTTGTTGAGAGCGGATCTTTATCTTTTTATGTGTGCTCGTCAGCATCCTTGAACAATTCAACTGGGTCTGAGAAGCATCCCATAATCGTGGGGTTATATGTTATCTTATGACTAAGCTGGATGGTTACCATGGGAAAAAACCGCAATTTATTACATGACTTGCCTCAGATTCACCTTCATATAGTCTTGCCAGAGGAGTAGTATTAATAGAAAAACTAATGATTTTGAACCAAGCGTAAATTTTAAATGACTTGTAACAGAACCAACTTCATATAGTCCTTCCAGAGTAAGAGTATTAATAGATAAACTATGGATTTTAAACCCAGCATAATTTTTTGTCACATATAGAAATCAGAGTTTCAATTAGTTCACTCTTCCTGTGAAAGACTTTTATCTTAAAAAATGGTTATCTGAATTGTGCACCCTCGTTTTTGCTAGAAAGATTGTTTATTGAAATTTCTCTTATTGACGGCACATCTTATCCTTTTAAGCGTTCTCGTCAACAACCTCGTACAATTTAGCTTCTTCTGAGTCCCCTCTTACGCAATTATAGCTCCAGATTATGATGTATGTTTTTAATGATTGTGGGGCTATAGGTAATCTTACCACTAAGCTGCAGGGCTATAATCTTACGACTAGATGGGGGCTTTATTGAGTTTTCTCTTGTTGAGGGCGCATCTTTATCTTTTTAAGTGTGCTCGTCAGCATCCTTGAACACTTCAACTGGGTCTTAGAAGACCCCTCTCGCAAACTTTAGCCCCCATTATATGTTTGTTATGGTTGGGGGTTATTTGTTATCTTATGACTAAACAAGGGGGTTCAAAAGGGGAAAACCATGAAAAATTTTAAATGACTTGTAACAGAACCAACTTCATATAGTCCTTCCAGAGTAAGAGTATTAATAGATAAACTATGGATTTTAAACCCAGCATAATTTTTTGTCACACATAGAAATCAGAGTTTCAATTAGTTCACTCTTCCTGTGAAAATCTTTTATCTTAAAAAATAGGTATCTGAATTGTGCACCCTCGTTTTTGCTATAAAGGATGTTTTATTGAAATTTCTCTTAATGACGGCCCATCTTATCCTTTTAAGTGTTCTCGTCAACAACCTCGTACAAATTAGCTTCGTCTGTGTCCCCTCTTACACAATTATAGCTCCAGATTATGATATGCTTTTAATGATTGTGGGGTATAGGTTATCTTACCACTAAGCTGGAGGCTATAATCTTACGAATAGATCGGGGCTTTATTGAGTTGTTTCTTGTTGAGGGCGCATCTTTATCTTTTTAAGTGTGCTCGTCAACATCTTTGAGCAATTCAGCCCCCACCTCACGAAATTATAACCTCCATTATACGTTTACCACGGTTGGGAAGTTATATGTTATCTTATGACTATGCTGGGGGGCTATAAAAGGAAAGAACTAAAATTATTTTGTGACCTGCAACAAAACGATCTTGAAGTAGTCTTACCAGAAGCCTTAGTGTTCTGAACCCACTATACATTTTTGTCCCACATTGAAATTAGAGTTTCAATGAGTTCACTTTTCCTGCGAAATCTTTCATCTGAAAAGATGGTTATCTGACATGTGCACCCTCGTTTTTGCTATGAAGGCTGTTCATTGATTCTTCTTTTTTTGAGCGCGCATCTTTATCCTTTTCAGTGTTCTCGTCAACATCGTCAACAGCTGAGTCTGAGCCCCCTCTTACGGAAGTACGGAATTTTAGCTCCGGATTATGTTATATTTACCATGATTGTGGGGCTATAGATTATCTTACCACTGAGCTGCAGGTATATAATCTTACGACTAGATGGGGGCTTTACTAAGTTTTCTCTTTTTGAGGGCGCATCTTTATCTTTTAAGTGTGCTCGTCATCATCCTCGTACATTTCAGCTGAGTCTGCGGCCCCTCTCATGGATTTATAGCTCCTGATTATGATATATTTACCATGATTGTGGGGCTATAGGTTATCTTACCACTAAGCTGCTTTATTGAGTTTTCTTTTGTTGAGAGCGGATCTTTATATTTTTAAGTGTGCTCGTCAGCATCCTTGAACAGTTCAACTGGCTCTGAGAAGCATCCCATAATTGTGGGGTTATATTTTATCTTATGACTAAGCTGGAGGGTTACCATGGGAAAAAACCGCAATTTATTACATGACTTGTATCAGAATCACCTTCATATAGTCTTGCCAGAGTAGTAGTATTAATAGAAAAACTTTAAAACCAGCCGAATAATTTTTCCCATATAGAAATCAGAATTTCACTCTTCCTGTCAAAACCTATTATCTGATAATAGGTTATCAGACTTGTGCACCCTCCTTTTTGCTATAAAGCATGTTTATTGAGTTTTCTTTTTTTGAGGGTGCATCCTTCTCTTTTAAATGTGCTCGTCATCATCCTCGTACATTTCAGTTGAGTCTGCGCCCCCTCTCACGGAATTATAGCTCCTGATAATGACATGATTAGCATGATTGTGAGGCTATAGGTTATATTACCACTAAGCTGCGGGTATATAATCTTACGACTAGATGGGGGCTTCAATAAGTTTTCTCTTGTTGAGGGTGCATCTTTAATTTTTTAGGTGTGCTCGCCAACATCCTTGAAAACTCCAACTGGTTCTGAGAAGCAGGTCTCACAAATTTTTAGCCCCCAATTATAGGCTTATTATGATTGGGGGTCATATGTTATCTTAAGACTAAGCTTTGGGGTAGCAATGGGAATGACCCGCAAAATTATTACATGACAAGCAACAGAACGACCTTCATATAGTCTTGCCAGAGTAGTAGTATTAATTCAAAAACTCTAGGGGTTTTAAACCCAGCCTAATATTTTTCCAAATAGAGAAATCAGAGTTTCAATGAGATCCCTATTCCTGTAAAAATTTGTATCTGAAAAAATGGTTATCTGACTTGAGCACCCTGGTTTTTGCTAAAAGAGATGTTTATTTAGTTTTCTCTTATTGAGGGTGCATCTTTTTCCTTTTAAGTGTTCTCTTCCACATCCTCGTACAATTTAGCTTCGTCTGAGCCCCCTCTTACAAAAATATAGCTCCAGATAATGATAAATTTACCATGATTGTGAGGCTATAGGTTATCTTACCACTTTGCTGCGGGTATATAATCTTACGACAGGATGGGGGCTTTACTAAGGTTTCTCTTGTTGAGGGCGCATCCTTAACTTTTTAAGTGTGCTCCTGAACATCCTTGAACACTTCAACTGGTTCTGAGAAGCACCTCTCACAAATTTTTAGCCCCAATTATAGGTTTATTATGATTGGGGGGGCATATGTTATCTTAGGTCTAAACTTTGCGGTAACAATGGGAAAAACCCGCAAAATTATTACATGACAAGCAACAGAACGACTTTCATATATTCTTGCCAGAGTAGTAGTATTAACAGAAAAATTTGAGCGCCCTGGTTTTTGCTATAAGAGATGTTTATTTAGTTTTCTCTTATTGAGGGCGCATCTTTATCTTTTTAAGTGTGCTCGTCAACATCTTTGATCAATTCAGCCCCCCACACCTCATGAAAATATAACTCCCATTATATGTTTTTCATGGTTGGGGGGTTATATGTTATCTTATGACTAAGCTGGGGGCTATAAAGGGAAAGAACCAAAAGTTTTTTTGTGAATTGCAACAAAAAGAACTTGAATTATTCTTACCAGAAGCCTTAGGGATTTTTATCCCAGGCTACTATTTAGCACCATATAGCACCATTTAGTTTCGATGGGTTCAATTTTTCCTGAAAGAATTTCCTATCTGAAAAAAAGTTATCTGAATTGTGTACCTCGTTTTTGCTATAAGGAAAGGTTATTGAATTTTCTTTTGTTCAGGGCGCATCTTTATCGTTTCAAGTGTGCTTGTCCTAATCCTTGTGCAGATCAGTTGCGTCTGAGCCAGCCCTCACTGATTTATAACCCCCATTATGATATTTTTATCATGATGAAGTCTATAGGTTATATTACCAATAAGTTTCCGGGCTATAATCTTACGACCAGATGGGGTCTTATTAATATGCCGGGGGACTATAATGGGAGGGACCAAAAAAAAGTGTAGTTGTATTAGTATAAAAAGCTTAAGGGATTTTATACCCAGGCTAACGTTTTGTCACATATTGAACTTAGAGTTTCAATAAGTTCAGTTGTTCCTGAAAGAACTTTTTAACTAAAAAATTTACCTGAAATCTGCATCCTCGTTTTTGCTATAAGGAATATTTCTGAGTTTTCTCTGGTTGAGGGTGCCTATCTTTCTTTAAAGTGTGCTGTTCAACGTCCTCGCGAAATTATCTCCCGCATAATGAAGCTTATAATGATTTGGGCGAGTGGGGGAGTTATGTTATCCTACCCCTAAGCTGGGGGCTATAATGAGAAGGACCCGAAAATTTTTTCAAGGCTTGTTACAAAACGACCTACGAGAGCAGCAGCAGCAAGAGTAGTAGTAGTAGTAGTAGTTGTAGTAAGTAGTAGTAGTGGTAGTAGTAGTAGTAGTAGTAGTAGTAGTAGTAGTAGTAGTAGTAGTAGTAGTAGTAGTAGTAGTAGTAGTAGTAGTAGCAGTAGTAGTAGTAGTTGTAGTAGTAGTAGTAGTAGTAGTAGTAGTAGTAGTAGTAGTAGTAGTAGTAGTAGTAGTAGTAGTAGTAGTAGTAGTAGTAGTAGTAGTAGTAGTAGTAGTAGTAGTAGTAGTAGTAGTAGTAGTAGTAGTAGTAGTAGTAGATGTTAGATGCGAAAGAAGATGTTAGATCATATGAAAGAAGATGTTAGATCATATCTTATTCGATTCGAGGCACAGGAGGTGTTTGCACAACGTAAGGACAAGGAGGGGAAAGATCACTCTCACCGATCACAAAATGGTCATTGCTGAAGTGCGATTCAAATTAGTGGCACAGAAGCGACGCAGTCAACCGAAAGTCTGCTCCGCCAAGTTGCGCGATGAAGTCACGCATGAAGCTTTCTGCGCAGAAGTGAAACGCTATCTTGATGAGAGCGATAATGTTGAAGGCGTAGAACAACCTTGGGCAAATTTTCGAACGGCTCTTAATGCAGCGGCAACAAAACTACTCATCCCCGAAAAGCGTGTGCACAAAACCTGGATTACAGTTGAAACGCTGGCGTTGATTAGGAAACGGGCCGAGCTACAATTGAGGAAGCATAGTAGCGAGGAGGCGCTGCTAGTGTTCTCTAATTGCTGCAAAGAAGTACGAAAAGCGTTAAGATGTGACAAAAGACAGTGGTTGAAAGACAAACTTGAAACAATACAAGATCATTCAGACAAAGGTGACCTGAAAGAAGTGTTTGGGGAGTCAAAACAGTTATGCCGGAAGTGGAGTCCTCATATAAGTAAATTAGTTTCAACCACAAGCGAGCCTCCGAAAACAAAAGAAGAAAGGTTGGAACGTTGGACCGAGCAGTTTAAGCATCTGTTGAATCCAGCCACGACAAGCGGCAATTCTGTGTTGAGCAAAGTGGAAGCATCCGAGAGTCTTGAAATAGATCTAGATCCAATTCGGTTTGATGAAGTTCTATATGCCGTCCGTAAACTGAAAAACGGTAAAGCAAGTGGACCAGACGATATTTCTGCCGAAATGCTAAAGTCGCATAATGGAATCGCTGAATTGCTGTGGGACATTGTCAACAAGTGCTGGACTGAAGAAAATCTTCCACAAGACTGGAAGTTAGCAGAAGTTGTCCCGCTATACATAAACAAAAGAAAAAGATCTGAGTGTGGGAACTATCGCGGAATTTCACTGCTCTCGGTACCTGGAAAAGTTTTTGCATCAATCATCCTGAATAGATGCAAAGATGCACTTGATCAAGTGCTAAGAGAAGAACAATGCGGATTCCGAAAGAGCAGGGGTTGCACTGACCAATTGTTTGCGTTGAGTCAAATACTAGAGAAATGCATGGCCTTCCAATTGGATGTCAGTTTTTGTTTTATTGATTTCCGCGCTGCATTTTATTCAGTGGACCGCGAGATGATGTACAAGATAATGAAACATTACGGGCTCCCACAAAAAATTGTGAATGTCATCCGCAACAGTTACGAAGTCTTCAAATGCTGCGTCAAGGCAGAGGGCGAGAAGGGCCAGATGTTCGACGTAAAAACTGGTGTTCGCCAGGGCGATGTATGGTCGCCTATTCTCTTTAGCCTTGTGATAAACTATGTGTTGGCTAAATCAGTTCAAGGAGGAATCGACATTGGACAATGTGTTGCTGATCTTGATTTCGCCGATGATGTTGCCCTATTGGGCGTCTCTGATTCCGAAGTTCAAGCAAATCTACACAGAATTGAATCTTCAGCTGAGGCTGTTGGCCTAATGATCAATGTTGGGAAGACAAAGAATATGGATGTTAAATGCGAAAAACCCGGAGCCAGTGTACCCATTGCTCAAAAAACGTGGAAGTTCTTACAGGAAACCGCAAAGGCCGTTATGGGACTTTCATTGAGACCGAAAACCAATCCAGACAACTCATTGGCAGGGAGGTGCTGGTGGGCAAGAAGAAGAATGCGGGATGGTTCGATACACTAGCTGGCGAGAAACTGAGATTGAAAAGTTCAGCGGAGGCTGAGCTTGTGACAGTTAGCAGCGACGAGAGGTCAGTGGTTGCTGATCTAGTGTCTACGGCAAGTAACAGATCATCTGCGGTCTCTGATGACGAGAGTTGTGTATGTTCAGGTTGTAAACGTCGCTTCGACACTGCAAGAGGCTGCAAAGTGCATGAAGCCAGATTCTGCAATTCTGCAAGTCAAGAGTGTCAAAGACAGCGCGTCAAAGTTTGTTGGGCTAGAGAATAGCCTCACCTGTCAGAAGTGCACTAGGAAATTCGCGACTGTGAAAAGCCGACGAATTCACGAGTCACGATACTGCGGCAGAGAAAAGGCTGGAAGATCTCGCATTTTCTCCAGCAATGTCCAAGATCGAGATGGAGTGGAGTTGAAAATGTAGAAGCTTTCAAATATCTCGGTTCTTTCGTGAGCTTGCAACATGGTGACCTAAAGGAAATCAGTGTCAAACTGGCGGAAGGGAGACAGCGATTTGCGAGCTTTGAGATCTTTGGAAGAGCAGACAACTTAGTATTCCCCTCAAATGCAAGTTATACAGAGCTCTTGTGTTATCAGTGGTCTTATATAGCTCTGAAACGTGGACCTTGAATAAATCAACGCAACGGAAATTTGAAAGCTTTCACACCAGTTGTCTGCGAAAGATACTATGTTTTTCATATATGGAAAAGGTGACAAATGAAGAAGGTGACAAATGAAGAAAAGGTGACAAATGAAGAAGGTGACAAATGAAGAAGTACAAATGAAACGCAAATAAGCTCAAACTTATATGCATTCTATTAACTTGTTTGTACTTATTGCCATTGTTCCTTTTTTCTTTATGGAATTTAAGTGTTCAAACAGTAGTAGTAGTAGTCGTACGGAATTACGGAATTATGGAATTTTAGCTCCAGAATATGTTTTATTTACCATGACTGTGGGGCTATAGGTTATCTTACCACCAAGCTGCTGGGCTATAGCCTTACGACCAAATAGGGGCTTTATTGAGTTTTCTTTTGTTGAGAGCTGATCTTTGTTTCCTATGTGTGCTCGTCGGTATCCTTGAACACTTCAACGGGGTCTGAGAAGCATCCCCTCACGAATTTTAGACCCATTATATGTTTATCATGATTGTGGGGTTATGTGTTATCTTATGGATAAACTGGAAGGGTATCATGGGAAAAACCCGCAATTTATTACTTGACTTGCATCAGAATCACCTTCATATAGTCTTGCCAGAGTAGTAGTATTAATAGAGAGACTTTAAAGGTTTTAAACCCAGCCGAATATTTTTTCCCATAAAGAAATCAGAGTTTCATTGAGTTCACACTTCCTGTGAAAAAATTTTATCTGAAAAGTGGTTATCAGACTTGTGCACCCTCCTTTTTGCTATAAAGCATGTTTATTGAGTTTTCTCTTTTTGAGGGCGCATCTTTATCTTTTAAGTGTGCTCGTCATCATCCTCGTACATTTCAGCTGAGTCTCCGCCCCCTCTCACGTTTTTATAGCTCCCGATTATGATTTATTTACCATGATTGTGGGGCTATAGGTTATCTTACCACTAAGCTGCGGTTATATAATCTTACGACTAGATGGGGGCTTTACTAAGTTTTCTCTTGTTGAGGGCGCATCTTCAACTTTTCAAGTGTGCTCGTCAACATCCTTGGACACTTCATTTGTTCTGAGAAGCACCTCTCACAGATTTCTAGCCCCGCATTATAGGTTTATTATGATTGGGGGTCATATGCTATCTTAGGACGAAGCTTTGGGGTAGCAATGGGAAAAACCTGCAAATTATTACATGACAAGCAACAGAACGACCTTCATATAGTCTGGCCAGAGTAGTAGTATTAATAGAAAAACTCTAGTGATTTTAAACCCAGCCTAATATTTTGCCACATATAGAAATCGGAGTTTCAATGAGTTCCATATTGCTGTAAAAAATTTTATCTGAAAAAATTGTCATCTGACTTGAGCACCCTGGTTTTTGCTCTAAGTGATGTTTATTGAGTTTTCTCTTATTGAAAGCGCATCTTTTTCCTTTTAAGTGTTCTCGTCCACAACCGCGTACAAAATAGCTTCGTCTGAGCCCCCTCTTACAGAATTATAGCTCCAGATTCTGATATACTCACCATGATTGTGGGGCTATAGGTTATCTTACCACTAAGCTGCGGGTATATAATCTTACGACTAGATGGGGGCTTTACTAAGTTTTCTCTTGTTGAGGGCGCGTCTTTAACTTTTTAAGTGTGCTCGTCAACATCCTTGAACACTTCAACTGGTTCTGAGAAGCACCTCTCACTAATTTTTAGCCCCCCATTATAGGTTTATTATGATTGGAGTGTCATATGTTATCTTAGGACGAAGCTTTGGGGTAGCAATGGGAAAAACCCGCAATGTATTACATGACAAGCAAAAGAACGACCTTCATATAGTCTGGCCAGAGTAGTAGTATTAATAGAAAAACTCTAGGGATTTTAAACCCAGCCTAATTTTTTTCCACATATAGAAATCAGAGTTTCAATGAGTTCCCTATTCCTGTAAAAATTTTTATCTGAAAAAATGGTTATCTGACTTCAGCACCCTGGTTTTTGCTATAAGAGATGTTTATTGAGTTTTCTCTTTCTGAGGGCGCATCTTTTTCCTTTTAAGTGTTCTCGTCCACATCCTCGTACAATTGAGCTTCGTCTGATCCCCCTCTTACAGAATTATAGCTCCAGATTATGATATATTTACCATGATTGTGGGGCTATAGGTTATCTTACCACTAAGCTGCGGGTTTATAATCTTACGACTAGTTGGGTGCTTTACTAAATTTTCTCTTGTTGAGGGCTAGTCTTTCGTTTTTAAGTGTGCTCGTCAAGATCCTTGAACACTTCAACTGGTTCTGAGAAGCACCTCTGACAAATTTTTAGTCCCCCATTATAGGTTTATTATGATTGGGGGATCATATGTTATCTTAGGACTAAGCTTTGGGGTAACAATGGGAAAAACCTGCAAATTATTACATGACAAGCAACAGAACGACCTTCATTTAGTCTTGCCAGAGTAGTAGTATTAATAGAAAAACTCTAGGGATTTTAAACCCAGCCTAATATTTTTCCACATATAGAACTCAGAGTTTCAATGAGTTCCTATTCCTGTAGAAATTTTTTTCTGAAAAAATGGTTATCTGACTTGAGCACCCTGGTTTTTGCTATAAGAGACGTTTATTGAGTTTTCTCTTATTGAGGGCGCATCTTTTTCCTTTTAAGTGTTCTCGTCCACATCCTCGTACAATTTAGCTTCGTCTGAGCCCCCTCTTACAGAGTTTTAGCTCCAGATTATGTCATAATTACCATGATTTTGGGGCTATAGGTTATCTTACCACTAAGCTGCAGGGCTATAATCTTACGACTAGATGGGGGCGTTATTGAGTTTTCTCGTGTTCAGGGCGCATCTTTCCATTTTAAGTGTGCTCGTCAGAATCTTTGATCAATTCAGACCCCCACCTCATGAAAATATAACCCCCATTATATGTTTATCATGGTTTGGGGGTTATATGTTATATTATGACTAAGCTGGGGGGCTATAAAGAGAAAGACCCAAAAGTTATTTTCTGAATTGCAACAAAACGAACTTGAATTATTCTTACCAGAAGCCTTAGGGATTTTAATCCCAGGCTACTATTTAGCACCATATAGCACCATATAGTTTCGACGGGTTCAATCTTTCCTGAAAGAAATTGTTATCTGAAAAAATGTTATCTGAATTGTGCAACCTCGTTTTTGCTATAAGGAATGATCATTGAATTTTCTTTTGTTCAGGGCGCATCTTTATCGTTTCAAGTGTGCTTGTCCTAATCCTTGTGCAGATCAGTTGCGTCTGAGCCAGCCCTCACTGAAATATAACCCCCATTATGATATGTTTATCATGATGAGGGTCTATAGGTTATATTACCAATAAGCTGCCGGGCTATAATCTAACGACTAGATGGGGTCTTATTAATAACCTGGGGGACTATATTGGGAGGTACCAAAAAAATACCAGAGTAGTAGTTTTAGTATGAAAAAGTTAAGGGATTTTACACCCAGGCTAACGTTTTGTCACAAATTGAACTTGGAGTTTCAATAAGTTCAGTTTTTCCAGAGAGATATCTAAAAAATTTTATCTGAAATCTGCACCCTCGTTTTTGCTATAAAAAATGTTTCTGAGTTTTCTCTGGTTGAGGGTGCCTATTTTTTTTTAAGTGTCAACGTCCTCGCGAAATTATTGCCCGCATAATGAAGCTTATAATGATTTGGGCGAGTGGGGGAGTTATGCTATCCTACCACTAAGCTGGGGGCTATAATGAGAAGGACCCGAAATTTTTTTCAAGGCTTGTTACAAAACGACCTACGAGAGCAGCAGCAGCAGCAGCAGCAGTAGTAGTAGTAGTAAGTAGTATTAGTAGTAGTAGTAGTAGTAGTAGTAGCAGTAGTAGAAAAAGCTTTAGGGATTTTAATCTCAGGCTAACATTTTGATCCATATAGACATTAGAGTGACAATAAATTCAGTCTTCCCTGAAAAAAATAGTTATCTGAAAAAATTTCTTATCAAGAGAGCCTGGAATAAGCCTGAATAGAGCCGCAGAAAACCATACATTGGCGTGGACATGATGCGCGCTGTTGCATAACTTGATTGATAATGGCTTCCTTTTCCTTGTTGATCCTGTTTCCGATAGCGAAACATCATTAAAACGTTTGATCGATCATCTCCAGGTTTTGGTATTAAAAAAAAGTTTATTCGATACCATTTTCTAGAATGAGTTCAGATTTCTTTTTTCCTTTTATACTAGCCTCAACTGTAACTATTTTGGCTCTTCTAGCTTCTGCGGGATTACTTCATAGAGAAGGTCCCTTTCTTGTGCTTTGGTTTTTCCTTTATAATGCACAAGGTAACATATATTGCCAGAATAAATGGAATTTTTTCTTCCTCATGTTCTTCTTCTAAACTTCAGCTCTGTCCGAGCTCCCCTCCTCAACAAAGAATAACCTTTCTCTTTGATATGTTTACAATGATGGGGGCTACAGGTTATCTTACCACTAAACTTGGTTTTTGCTATAAGAGATGTTTATTGAGTTTTCTCTTACTGAGGGCGCATCTTTTTCCTTTTAAGTGTTCTCGTCCACATCCTCGTACAATTGAGCTTCGTCTGAGCCCCCTCTTACAGAATTATAGCTCCAGATTATGATATATTTACCATGATTGTGGGGCTATAGGTTATCTTACCACTAAGCTGCGGGTATATAATCTTACGACTAGTTGGGTGCTTTACTAAATTTTCTCTTGTTGAGGGCTAGTCTTTCGTTTTTAAGTGTGCTCGTCAAGATCCTTGAACACTTCAACTGGTTCTGAGAAGCACCTCTGACAAATTTTTAGTCCCCCATTATAGGTTTATTATGATTGGGGGATCATATGTTATCTTAGGACTAAGCTTTGGGGTAACAATGGGAAAAACCTGCAAATTATTACATGACAAGCAACAGAACGACCTTCATTTAGTCTTGCCAGAGTTGTAGTATTAATAGAAAAACTCTAGGGATTTTAAACCCAGCCTAATATTTTTCCACATATAGAACTCAGAGTTTCAATGAGTTCCTATTCCTGTAGAAATTTTTATCTGAAAAAATGGTTATCTGACTTGAGCACCCTGGTTTTTGCTATAAGAGACGTTTATTGAGTTTTCTCTTATTGAGGGCGCATCTTTTTCCTTTTAAGTGTTCTCGTCCACATCCTCGTACAATTTAGCTTCGTCTGAGCCCCCTCTTACAGAATTTTAGCTCCAGATTATGTCATAATTACCATGATTGTGGGGCTATAGGTTATCTTACCACCAAGCTGCAGGGCTATAATCTTACGGCTAGATGGGGGCGTTATTGAGTTTTCTCGTGTTCAGGGCGCATCTTTCTATTTTAAGTGTGCTCGTCAGCATCTTTGATCAATTCAGACCCCCACCTCACGAAAATATAACCCCCATTATATGTTTATCATGGTTTGGGGGTTATATGTTATATCATGACTAAGCTGGGGGGCTATAAAGAGAAAGACCCAAAAGTTATTTTCTGAATTGCAACAAAACGAACTTGAATTATTCTTACCAGAAGCCTTAGGGATTTTAATCCCAGGCTACTATTTAGCACCATATAGCACCATATAGTTTCGACGGGTTCAATCTTTCCTGAAAGAAATTGTTATCTGAAAAAATGTTATCTGAATTGTGCAACCTCGTTTTTGCTATAGGGAATGATTATTGAATTTTCTTTTGTTCAGGGCGCATCTTTATCGATTCAAGTGTGCTTGTCCTAATCCTTGTGCAGATCAGTTGCGTCTGAGCCAGCCCTCACTGAATTATAACCCCCATTATGATATGTTTATCATGATGAGGGTCTATAGGTTATATTACCAATAAGCTGCCGGGCTATAATCTTACGACTAGATGGGGTCTTATTAATAAGCTGGGGGACTATATTGGGAGGTACCAAAAAAATACCAGAGTAGTAGTTTTAGTATGAAAAAGTTAAGGGATTTTACACCCAGGCTAACGTTTTGTCACAAATTGAACTTGGAGTTTCAATAAGTTCAGTTTTTCCAGAGAGATATCTAAAAAATTTTATCTAAAATCTGCACCCTCGTTTTTGCTATAAAGAATGTTTCTGAGTTTTCTCTGGTTGAGGGTGCCTATTTTTTTTAAGTGTCAACGTCCTCGCGAAATTATTGCCCGCATAATGAAGCTTATAATGATTTGGGCGAGTGGGGGAGTTATGCTATCCTACCACTAAGCTGGGGGCTATAATGAGAAGGACCCGAAATTTTTTTCAAGGCTTGTTACAAAACGACCTACGAGAGCAGCAGCAGCAGCAGCAGCAGCAGCAGCAGTAGTAGTAGTAGTAAGGTGTATTAGTAGTAGTAGTAGCGGTAGTAGAAAAAGCTTTAGGGATTTCAATCTCAGGCTAACATTTTGATCCATATAGACATTAGAGTGACAATGAATTCAGTCTTCCCTGAAAAAAAATAGTTATCTGAAAAACTTCTTATCAAGAGAGCCTGAAATAAGCCTGAATAAAACCGCAGAAAACCATACATTGGCGTGGAGATGATGCACGGTGTTGAATAACTTGATTGGTAATGGCTTCCTTTTCCTTGTTGATCCTGTTTCCGATAGCGAAACATCATTAAAACGTTTGATCGATCATCTCCAGGTTTTGGTATTAAAAAAAAGTTTATTCGATACCATTTTCTAGAATGAGTTCAGATTTCTTTTTTCCTTTTATACTAGCCTCAACTGTAACTATTTTGGCTCTTCTAGCTTCTGCGGGATTACTTCATAGAGAAGGTCCCTTTCTTGTGCTTTGGTTTTTGTTTTATAATGCACAAGGTAACATATATTACCAGAATAAATGGAATTTCTTCTTCCTCATGTTCTTCTTCTAAACTTCAGCTCTGTCCGAGCTCCCCTCCTCAACAAAGAATAACCTTTCTCTTTGATATGTTTACAATGAGGGGGGCTACAGGTTATCTTACCACTAATTTTGGTGGCTATGATCTTACCACTAGGCTAGGGGGCTTTATTGAGTTTTCTATTTTTGAGGTCACATCATTAAATTTCTATGGGTGCTCGTCAACATCCTCGAACACTTCAACTGAGTCTGAAAAGCCTCTCCTTCACGAATTTATAGCCCCAATTATGATATGTACATCATAATTGGGGTGTTCATATGTCATCTTATGACTAAGCGGGGGTTATATTGGGATAAACCCGCAAATTTTTGCATGATTTGCATTAAAATCACCTTGAAATAGACTTATCAGTGTAGTAGTATTAGTAGTAAAAGCTTTATGGAGTTTAAACCCAGCTTCAATGAGTTTAGACCCTAGAATTTCAATGAGTTTACTTTTCTATGTGAAGAGTCTTCACCTGAAAGCAATTGTTATGTGATTTCTGAATCCCCAATTTTTTTATAAAGAAAGTTCAATGGGTTTTGTTTTTATTGAGGGCGCATCTTTATCGTTTTATGTCTGCTCCTCAACATCTTGGTACAATTCAGCTGAGTCTGAGCCCCCTCTGTGAAATATAGCTCCAAACTGTGATACCTTTACCATGATTGGGGGGCTATAGGTTATCTTATCACCAAGCTCTCGGGCTACATACAATCTTACGATTAGGCTGGGGGCTTTATTGTGTTTTATTTCGCCGACTGCGCATCTTCAATTTTTTAAATGTGCTAGTCAACACCTTTGAACACTTCAGCTGAGTCTAAGCCTCCCACCTCACGAAATGATAACCCCCTTTTGATATGTTTACCATGACTGGGCGGGCTGTGTGTTATCTTATAACTAAGCGAAGGGGGCAATAAAGGGAAAGAACCGAGAATTATTTCATGACTTGCAATAAAACGACCTTGAATTAGTCTTACCAGAGTAGGAGTAGTAGAAACAATTTTAGTGATTTTAAACTCAAGCTAAAATTCTGCCCATATAGAATTTAGAGTTTAAATAAGTTCAATTTTGCTCATAAGAAATTTAATTTTTATCTGAAAAAAATGTTAACTGAAATGTGCAACCTCGTTGCAACAAAGATTATTTATTGATTTTTCTCTTGTTGAGGGTGCGTCATTAACCTTTAAAGTGTGCTCGTCAACTTCCTTGTACAGTTCAGCGGAGTCTGAGCCCCCAGTCACGTAATTGTAGCAGCCCATTTTGATATAAATACCGTGATTGCGGGGGTATATGCTACCATACCACGAAGGGGCCTAAAATGCGTAGTAGTATTGAAGAAATTATTCAATACTACTACTCTTGCCAGAGTAGTAGTATTGAAGAAATTACTGTTGATTTTATACCCAGGCAAACGTTCTGCCCCATATTGAAAGTTTTCTTTGAAGAAAGTTGATGTCTGAAAAATTTGTTTTCTGCTTTGTTAACCCTCGTTGTTGCTCTAAAAGATGTTTGTTGAGTTTTATCTTGTTGAGGGCGCATATTTATCATTTTAAGGGTGCTCGCCAACATCCCTGAAGACTTCAGATGAGTCTGTATCCCCCATGAAACTATAGCCCCCATTATGATGTTTACCATGATTGGGGGGCTATAGGTTATCCTACCTTTAAGTTGGGGGCCCATAATGGGAAGGAGCCGCAAATTATTTTATGACTTATATCCAACGTTCTTGATTTAGTCTTGCCAGATTAGTAGTAGAAGAAGAAAACTTTTTGTGGATGTCACAACCGGGGATGTATTTTGACCCATTTTGATATTAGAGTTTGAATGAGTTCAGTTTTCCATGAATAAATTTATTATCTGAAAAAAATCTCATCTGACTTCTGCATCGTCTTTTTTGCTATAAAACTTTATTATTGAGTTTTCTGTTGTTGAGGGCACATCTTTTCCCTTTTTAAGTGTGCTCATCAACATTCTTGTACACTTCAGCTGAGTGTGCCACACCGCTAGTTAGTGAAAGAAGTGAGCGTAATTTCTTTGTACAATGATAATGGAAGTAGTTGTAGCTTTAGCAGTATTTCTCTGTGAATGAATTCACTAGGGAAAATCCAGTACATTGCCGTTCGAATATAGCTGTGCCTTTATCTAAGTCTTAAGATTTGACATGGATAGATAGCATCTTTCATGTGCATAAGTGACGATTGGAACAACGTATTAACAACAGGCGTTGAGTCTTGATTTTATGGTTGAAGATGAGAACATATTTTGCTTTAAAGCTACAAAAATGGCTTTTTAATCTCTATTCAGAGTTTTTTCCCTGCAGGACAAATTTTTTGTTAAAACGAGATTGTAATTTTTCTGTTGAATTCGCGTTCTGTCGAGAGTCTTTTGAAGAATTCTGCTTACATTTAACAGCTTGAACTTCAAAAAATTTGACCTCACTTTATAACAATTGCATAATTTCACTAAGTTATCTGTTATTATGTGACGGCTGACATTTTTGTTATTATTAATTTCACAATTGTGAGAATCGATTATCAAAATTATTTAACGAGTTCAGTAGATTCAGTAATCTGCCCCTATTCCAAGATTTTTCTTTTTGTATAAAAGAAGATTGTGGCAACCTCAATTGATTTTCTTTTCAAAACCTATGTACAGGAGTGATAGTTTTTCCATATTGATGTTGTTAAACAAGTTGTATAAGATATTCAAAAACAAGATAAAAAAGTACTAAAACCGTGTTGGTCTTCTAAGAGATTTGATCTAATGAAGTTGTAAAGCAAATAAAACAAAAAGTTTCCCAAATTTTTTTTTTTGAAAAACAGCAAAGTAAGCTTAATGGCCAATATCGAGTAACATTCATTTTGTGGCCGTCCTTAAAAGTTTGCATCATTTTATTTAATTAGTTGATTTAAATATGACCAGCTGAGACAATTTTTCCTATTTGCTCACCGCTAGCAATCATTGCAACCAGAGAAGGAGTGAAATTAATGTTTGAGCTGGTTCCTTTTGTTAAACGCACTGCAGAAAAACTTATTAAGAACCGATCTTTTTTCACTATCATTGGTAGCTTCGCGCCCTTCGTAGTACACTTTCTCTGGTTTATCTGACTTTTTCTTGATACTTCGCAGATACTTTCCGTATGAGACTAAAATAACCGGTTCTGTTATACTTAAGCTTTCCAAACAGACTTGGATGCGTGTCGCAAATACACTATCTCAAAGTGTAGTGGGAATCGCAGAGCGAATCCTTGAATAAGTGTGTTTTACAGAATTGGTTTATTGGAATCGCGATGCGAATCCACAGCTAATTTGTCTTAAGTAAATTAAGAGCGTTTGCAGAAGCAACTTGAATTCAGATTGACTAAATGAAATTCTGATTACTTATAATAAAATACTGTGAACAACATATGAAATAATATAGTAGACTAGCGGGAATATTTTTATATGTGAATAATAAAAAGTCATAACTCAAGTTATAAGCGCATGATATAAATATTAAAAATAGAGGATAAAATAATTAAGTACACATAAAGGCTTCGATATAAGTATACATACGTATCACATTTCCCCAATGACAGAAAAAATTTTAATGTATTTACAATTTTTAGGGTCAAACACAAACTATGGAAATGAAAGAAAATTTAACACAACATAAAGTAAACTGCAAAGATGCCACAAATGTTATTTTGAAGAAATGAAAAGATTGATCATTAAGTATATGCGAAGCATGTGTGCTTGAGAAAAGATTAACTGCACATGTGTGTAGTATGTATTTGCTTTATAACATTATCACTTGACAACAAGAGGCAGCTCATACAATACGAAAGTGTAATTGAAATTGGGATTCGGAGGGCGAATACGCTTTAAACTTAAGAGCATGCAAAATGAATACATTGGAATGAATAAATAACAGACACACACAACAAGACGGGGATTCGCGGATCGAATACATGAATGAATTAAAATTAATACATTGAACAGCGATTGAAGAAAATTAACATTAATGTATCCATTAGAAACTGGATTCGTAACACGGAAACATGAACGAAATAAATAAATATAGTTTATATGAGTTTACGTAGTTTTAACAGTTTTGTTCAAATTTCATTTTCTGCGTCCCACACAGAAAGTTCCCGTTCTTGTTCATATTCATAATATCGAACTATTGAATCTGGTGGAGAAGCTTGAACAATTTGGATATCAGGTCGTGGTGGGGAGGGAATTCTTGATTGTTCCGCATTTTGAATCAGTGTGACTACTGTATTTTTGTTTGTTGAGCCCTTCTTTTCTTTTTTCGATTTTCGCTTTTTCGATTTATTGGAGCTGGATGATGCCAACGAACTGGTTGGAGATATGTCCGCATCTGCAAATCCGTAAAATTGGGGCCGTTTGCGTTTTCGAGCTGCTTGTTGTTCTTGTGAGGCGGAGGACGTTACTGGATTTTTTGATGAGGACGTTGATGGGGCGGGTACTATCGATATGAGCGGTTGTTCTGGAGCTGTTGCATTGTTATTTTCATTTGACGCAACCGTGCGACGACTTCGTTTGGGCTGTGGTTTAGCGGGTTTACGGACTGTGAGGGCTCGAGAGACATTTGAGTTCACAGATGAGATAACGGAAGTAGTATCACGATGGCGATGGCGAATCTTGATTTCTCCCCTCTTTTGTCGCTTGACATCATTACTATGCTTGGCAATCTTTGTCTCCGTTGTTTGTTCATAGGGTGCAGGACGTCTTTGTGCGTATGCCCAGAGATTAGTAGACCTTTCTGCTTTGGTGCCGAACTTTGCCAAATCACTATCTCTAACTTTCACTGGAGATCGTCCAGGCTCATTGATTATGGTTGTTGTAGGGGAAGATTTTGTGACAAAGGATCATGGTTTGAGAACCTCATATAGTCCGGCAAGCTGTCTTTTGGCCCTCTTTTTGTTAGGTAGTTTCCGCGCTAGCTTTACATTTAAGGATTTTTCTGTTCTGGGAATGGGGTTCGTGATTTTTGGATGAATAATGAACCGCGATTCCTTATTGTCCGAATCGCGACAGCGAAGTCCTGCGTCCTGTTGTGCCTTGTTTATGGATTTCTCAATGTCCAGATCGCTTCTTTCGGGGTTGGTCCATCCTGCGTCATCAAGGTAGTCATCTACAGGAACTGTATCGGCATCTAAATTGTGGCTAATAATTTTTTCATAAGTTAAATTGAAACTAGAAGGAGAAGCGTTAATATTCTTTAAAGGAGTATTTGCCGGACGACCGAAATGGGCTTCAAATGGTGTTATCTTTGTTGTTTTTGTGTTTTGTTATGAATAAGTCAGAAATAATTTGTTTAATTGCTTTAGATGTTGCAAATGTATCTTTATTTTCAGCTTTCATGCAGGATAACCGTCGTTTATTGTCTGTATCATTCGCTCCACTAATCCAATAGCTCTATGGTCTCCGACCGGTGCGTCGAGAATGTCAATATTGTTTTCATTACAGTAATTGTAACTTGTTTACCTACTAGAGAAGTGGCTCGGTCTAAACGGATTGTTCGTGGAATTCCATGTGTATATGCGTAATTACGGAGAAATTTTACTACATTTGTCCCCTTAGCTTTTTCAAAAAATCTAACTGTCGGATACTTTGAATAACGGTCAATGCATGCCTAAAAATAAATGTCTTTATCTTTTTCATTCGTTATCGGACCCCAAAATTCAATTTGAATTTCTTCATTTGGTTCATGGCAAGCCTTATGTGGATGCCATTTAGATTTTGGTATAATAGGCTTTAAATTCTTACCAATATCAGTGCATGGAACGCAATCCGATGCTTTGGCCAAAATTTCTCTATGCATATATGGTTACCATGCATATTGAGATAGAGAAATCATCCCCCAACTACCGGGGTGGGTCATGTGTAGTGATTCCAATACTGCCTCCTTTTTTGAATTTGGTATGGCGACGCGTTCGTCGACACACAAGCAACCGGACCGCACATGAAAGTCTTTCCAAGAGGAGTGAATGTATGGGCTGACTTCTTTGCATCGGGCGTCGTCATCTTGTAGAACACAATCTCCAATCTCCTTTAGTACTGCGTCCTTGCTAGTCAAGACTGCTAAAAATGACTTTGTAAAGAGCTGATTTAAGTTGCTCTCAAAAACTTCCTCCCTGGACAGTTCAATGTCCTGAGTTTCCGGTGATGATGAGCCCTGGGTGTTATTGTTGGGGTTTGCACTTGGAGTTGTTATTGGGGTTGATTGAGTGCGAAATGTTACTCCAGGAGTAGGCGGGGGAGTTGTAGGGTTGGTTTGCGATGGTCCATTAGCTGACATTGTTATGTGATTTATTTTATTCTCTAGTTTTGCGGTTAAATTACAATTGAAATGTTTAGGCTGGATTTGCGATGCGGGTGCAGTATTATTTTGAAGCAAGTGATTTGCGTGGTAATTAAATTGAGAAATGAATGCTGAATTATAATTGCGCACTTGTGCTCGAGTAGTGAATGAATTATTTGAGGCATTTGAGTTATGCGGGTTAATTTTAGCAGGTTTGCAAGAGTGGACGCGCGTCTGGTTGACTTGTAACTTGTTTTTGCTGTTTATGGGCCGCTTATGGAAAAGAATTTTATTTGAATGAGTAAATAAAGATGTAATTGCGTCGCGAATGCGGGAAATTGTTGCTACCATGAATTCCTCATCATATTGAGTGACGCTTTTTGCTTTCTGGTTCGGTTGGCGCAAAATATAATCAACTAAACCCATTCGGGTGCCAGGAATATGCTCTATGATAAAATCAAATGGCAAAGAACTATCAATCCAACGTGTTAATCTGCTATTATAAGATTTATTGGAACGGTGAGATTTTAGAACTGAAAGAAGTGCTCTGTGATCTGTCAAAACCGTAAAAGTCTTTCCAAATAAATAAAATTTAATATATTCCATAGCCCAAACCACCCCAAGCAATTCAAGTTCGTTTATACTATAGCGTTCTTCGTTGCTGTTAAGAAAGCGAGATGCAAAAGCAACTGTTTTCCACCCTTCACAATCTAATTGTTCGAGTGCAGCGCCTAAACCTTGGCGAGAGGCATCGCATTTGATGCGTGTTTCCAGTGTTGGATTAAAATGGGTATTTTCTGTAGCATTTGCAATAACAGTTTTAATGTGTTCGAAATGTGTTTGATGATATTCGGTCCAAAGAAATTTTTCATTTTTCTCTAACAAAGGCCGAAGAGGATGACATATTTTAGCAAGATTAGGAATAAATTTGCTTAAAAGATGAACACTACCTAGGAATGAACGCAATTGTTTCAATGTCTTAGGAGCTTTGATTTCAGCAATTGCTGCTGTTTTAGATTCTATGGGTTTGACACCACTTTGCGGGAATGTAAAACCAAACCAATTTATCTGGTGTTTTGCAAAATGACATTTGCTTAAATTAATTCTGAGGTTATCGGCCTCGAGTTTCTGCAGGCAATTGTAGACGTATTTGAGGTGCAATTCCTGGGTACCTTTGCTAACTACAATGATATCGTCCAAAAAATAATATGTATGAGACAACCCAACCAGTGTATAATCCATGGCCTTTTGAAACTCTGCCGGCATATCCGTAAGTCCATAAAATCCCGTCTTAAAACGGTACGTACCGGTTGCGTCTCCACAAATGATATTGAAATTACAATGGCGTGCGGTATCCGGATGCAAGTTTAATTGGCTATATGCGTATTTTAAGTCAATTGTTGAAAAATAAACATTTCCCCCATGATTAGAGTCATTAATATGTTGTGAAATTGAATCAATAAGACTATCTATATTTGGCATTTGATACTTGTTCTTGTGTATCGCTTTGTTCAGAATTTTTGAATCAAGTGCTAATTTTACAGATTTGTCCTTCTTGACTGTAATTACAATCGGAGAAATAAAGTTTTTATCAGAACATTCTTGTAATTTTTCAATATGTCCTGGTTCTGTAAATTTCTTTAGCTCGTCAGATACTTTGTCTAACAGATTTATAGGGACACGGCAACATTTTTGGTGTGGTGTGATGGGGTATAGTTTTTGTGAAATTTTGAACGAACTATATGTACTTCGGACTTACCGATTCTGGAGATTAGATCAGGGAAATCGATTGCAATCTGTTTTTTAATTGGACAGTATTCTTGTTCTACCTGATTGATTATCATTTGATTATTTGATTGTTGAATTGAGAATCCAAGTGCTGGAAACAAATCTCTACCCAACTGTGAACGATGACCGTCCGCCAGTACTTGAATTTCAATTGGATTTGCGTGCCAATTGCCGCTATGAATTGAAGTTTGAATAATGCCTACCGTATGAATAGGCTCGTTCGAAAATGTTTTCAGTTGTTTGGGATTCGGCCCGCGTATCCACTTCAATTTTGAGTCGTGGGAAATGATTGAACTTGCAATGATTCGTTTAATATTGTGCATACATTGCCCGAATCCACCAAAACATTTGTTGATGTATTGCCAAATATTACAGGTAGGTTGATTGCTGTCATCGAAGTTGTGCGATCCGTTGATGATACTACAGCTACACAATTATCTTCATCTGATGAGTAGTTTGACTCCAAATCAGGGCCAAAATCTGCCAAAATTTGATTGACATCCTCAACTTGGTCATCTTTTTTGAAATTATTGACTCGTGGCTTAGGTCTTGGGTACGAATTGGGGTCTTTAGGTTTACGACAAACCTTAGCGAAATGGTTTTCAATACCACAATTATTGCATCTCTTTCCCCGAGCGGGACATTTATTACGGTGTTCAGGAGTCCAACTTGATCCACAAAAGTGACAAGTTGTGGGCTTTTTCCGTGCGGTTGTATTCATAGTTGAAAAGGGAGTAGCATTCGCGATGCGCATCCGTTGTACTTGATTGACGGTTGAATGTAATTGAGCTTTGTTGGCATTCATTTTGAGTTGATTGAGGGTACCCATTTCAATATTGATTACTATTGCTAATGCTCTATCAGGGTCTACTGTTTCTTTTAGAAGCTCTTTTTGGATATCTTCGTTCTGCATGTTTGCGATAAAACCGTCTCTGATGATGGTATCTCCTTTTTCTCCTAGATCAAAATTTTCCGAAAGTTCTTTGAGATGTCCATAGAATTTCTCAATTGGTTCTCCCTTTTGTTGTTTTCGTGTAAGAAAAAGATACCGATCAAAATTTATATTATGAATCCGAATGAAGGTTGTATTCAAAACATCCCAATGGTTTTTGTTTGAGATTGCTTCGAGATTGATAGTCGAATTTTTTGAATTGAAAACGCGCCGCCCTTCCATTCCCAAACTCAGGTACATCAATGAAGAGGCTTTCCGATCACATAGTTTCCACGGTTTGTCTCCGCATAAGATGCCGACCGCTTCAATGCGTTGACACTGATTTTTCATGCTGTTTTTGCCTGTTCGTTGCGGGTACGTCAATCTCGTTCTGATTGTGCTGTCGGGTTGTCAACTGTGTCTTCATAAGCTGGCTCGGGAGGCAAGATAACATTTACTGGAGGGTCAGCTAGGAGAAGGTCCACTTCAATTCCTTCCCGAGCAAGAATTGCAAGTTTTAATTGCGTCCTCCAATATTCCCAGCGAAGTGGGGTTCTAGGGTTGCCTTTTCCCAGAAGGGTTGAATTCCGAGTGAAGATTTGCCACTGTCCTTTATTGCTGACTGCGCCATGTTATACTTAAGCTTTGCAAACAGACTTGGATGTGTGTCGCAAATACAATATCTCAAAATGTAGTGGGAATCGCAGAGCGAATTCTTGAATAAGTGTGATTTACAGAATTGGTTTATTGGAATCGCGATGCGAATCCACAGCTAATTTGTCTTAAGTAAATTAAGAGCGTTTGCAGAAGCAACTTGAATTCAGATTGACTAAATGAAATTCTGATTACTTATAATAAAATACTGTGAACAACATATGAAATAATATAGTAGACTAGCGGGAATATTTTTATATGCGAATAATAAAAAGTCATAACTAAAGTTATAAGCGCATGATATAAATATTAAAAATAGAGGATAAAATAATTAAGTACACATAAAGGTTTCGATATATAAGTATACATACGTGTCACAGGTTCGGAGAAACTCGACTTCAAAAACTAGCGACGAGTTTTCGTTTTCTTATTCCAAATTACTTATTTTCTTCAAGGCTTTCGGTTTTTGTTTCTTTGGTGTTTTTCTTTCCTAGGAGGTGAAAAGTATATGGTAATATCCACGGTGCTTCGTGACCACTGAAGGCATTTTTGTTCTAACCTTTTATACCATTGCTCACGTAAATGAAAGCAATTGTTATAACAGTATGAAGAAAAGAAGAGTTCAGTGATAACTGCATTAACGCGCTGTCAGCTAATTTTCATAAAAGCAATACGGTGACTGCCTCCATAGATTTTGATTATGCATTGTGATTTGTTACCTGAATAGTGGTGAATGTGCATTACGACGCAGAGGTATACACAAATTGTCACGGGCAGATATGCCCGATGCGTGTATCTCGTGTTCGTTTTTACTATGTTAATACAGTGAAAAAGGAACAATACCCAGGTTGAGGTCCAGACCAAAATGGCTCCTGATCAGACCATCCCAAACAAAAGCGACCTTTGATCAGACCGACCCAGACTGAAGTGTCCTCTGATTAGACTATCGTGCACTCGAAGCTCCATGTGCGCTTAAAGTGCGCCCGAAAACCTCCTCTGATCAGCCTTTTGGGCGCTTGAAAGTCATACCCTGATCAAATTAGTGTGCGCTCGAATTCACCTCTGATCAGACCGAAGTGAGCTTGAAATAGGCTCTGATCAGACTGAAGTGCGCTCGAAATTGCCTATGATCAGATTGAAGTGCGCTCGAAATCACCTGTGATCCGACGAATGTGCGTTCGAAGTTGCCTCTGTTTAGACAGTGCTTTCAAAATAGTCTGATCAGAGAATGCTTTTGAACATGAACGAATTTCTCAATATTGCTATAATATATTCATTTCATGAAAAACGATGTTATCAATCATATATTTGACTAATGAAAAGCCAATTCTAAAAGTATTGCCAATGAAAGTAAAACCAAAAAAGTGCCGAAAAAATTTTTGAGCGTGCCATTAATTTATCTTTTTAACTGAATAAATGAACTTAGACAGCTTTGCATAAAAACGACTTGATCTACTTTGATTCGAAAACTTTTATTGAGGGGACCAGCAGTTGCTATCAGCTGGACCCATTGGTTCTGATCAAACCCAACAGATTTTCAGATGGAGTTCTGATCAGAATGCTGCTTTATTGTTGACTCATACCAGAGACAACAAATGTTAGTAAAAAAACAAAAAAAACTTGAAAAAAAATCGCTCGAAATGGCCTCTGGTCAGACTAGTGTGCGCTCGAATCGGCCTCTGATCAGACCACCCCAGACCAAAGTGATCTCTGGTCAGGCAAATTTCAGACCAATGTTCAGACAAAAGTGCGCTCGAAGCCTTCTCCAGACCATGTAATTCGAACGCACCGAGAACATGAGTGCGCTCGAAGATGGTCCGATCAGAGCTCAATTCGGTCTGGCCGTTTCGACCTGGGTATTGCGGAAAATAGCCACTTTAGCAAAAACCGGCAAAATGGAAGGGAAATTAGCAACCCCTGTTTGCAAAAGTGTCCGAAATTCAAGTACAAAGTTTATAACCTATTTTGTATTGTATCACGCCTCTGCTCCATTTATGTATCAATTTTCCGCACGCAATGTGTCAAAATGCGCGCGAATAATAAATACCTAAATTGAGCGGAAACGTGCTACAAGACTTGTAACCTACTTTTCGTTCCGACGGTTCTTTTGTTTCGCAAAATTGACATAACCCATTTTGCGAAAAATAAGATACAAAGGATGTCTCCTAATGTCGTTCATTGTATGTATCTAATTGTCGAGCCAATTTTACTAAGGCGGAAATTTTGGGGTATACCTCTGCGTCGTAATGTGGGCTTTTTAACAAGAAACACTTTCGATTTCTTGTTAAGATACTTGCCTTTTGAAATCAGTTTTGGAGTATAAAAGGTCATCAGTCCCAGCGATTAGAAAAACATCGAGAATTTTTTTGCTTTTTGTTGCGACTTTGCTCAAAACCAAGCTCAAAAAGTTTTTCAGCAACAGATGATTCATTAGCTTTTGTAGCCGTAAGGGAGGGCCAAATTAAAGAAGAGAAGTTGATATCACCAATAAGAAAAACAGAGAGAAGCAATTCAAATTTCCTTTTGTCACCATTAATTGTTCTTGCATGCCATCGAACTGCGACCCGCCTTGTCGTCACGGAATCAATATAGTCGGAATGTCTAGTTTTGATCCAATCTCTTAATTCTACAACTTCGTTGTAGAACTATATATAATATAGTAATAACCAACAATTCACGTTGAAACTTACTCCTTATGGCAATAAGAACACCACCATGTTTTGATTGTGTTTCTGTTGCGCTAGCGTTTCTGTAAATATTGTAATTTTTCAGAAAAAAGAGTTTTATTAACTTTAGCTGAGAGCCATGTTTCTCACACACAAATTATGCCATAATGAACGGTGTTCAAAAAGGTGTTTACAGATTCGGTCCGTCTTTTGAGGTCAAGGAATTTCGTACGTTGACGGATAGTACATTTAAGAATGAAGTTTTTAGTCATCAGCCACCGGTAATTTGTTCATCATTCAGCTTAACCTATCTTCAATTTTAAAAAACATCCTCAGAAGCTGTTTAACTGTATCATTAAGGCAACAAGACTGAGATGCTTCGTTACTCACAACGGGGGTCGATTGTTCTTCAAAAGACGCATTTCGTAGTCAGACTTCACTCTATTCTAGCTTGCGCACTCCATCAAGCAAGCTAATCTTATTCTTTATGATATCTGTACAAATTTTCAGCAGCATTAGGAATCATGAGCCTTTATTGATGATGCGAAACACTTGGAAGCTACGTTTGGCTGTTGCCCAAAATGACTTGAACTTATCTGTTCAAACTAATTTATAAAGAGCTCATATGAGCTTTTCAAACTAATTTCTCTCTAATTTATAGATGAGGAAACTCAGCCCTATTTAATATTTGATCAGATTAGAAACGTTTGTCAAAGAAGGATTTAAATTTGAGGTTCCTGCAATCAAAATCAAAAAGTATTGTTATGAAGAAAATGCAGCCAATAACACCAGCTTCACTCTACTTTCGCCAGCAGTTGTTTGTTTTCAGTAATTTTTAGAGAGATTTGAAAAAACTATTTGCATTATTGAACAGGTACTGCTGGGACGACCCGCACCCGCCAACTGTCACCCAAAGTTGGGGAGGGCATTTCTGAAGTTAGTTTTTTTTGCTATGGCTGGAACAAGGCTGACACAAAACAACCATTCTGCAGTCTGATACGTTTTAAATGAGAGTAATGCAAAAATTTATTAGGGATCGTATATTACCTTAGAGAAAAAAAGGAGGCAGTGTTGCAGCTATCCCAATAAAGTTTTTGTCCCCAGAACTTGAAATGATCTGAATCTTTTCT